>NC_056748.1:629775641-630075641 GCF_019279795.1 Protopterus annectens | reverse complement strand
CCACCCATAGCATTCCCAACCTCATTTTGGGGTCTGAATGCGTGGAATGGGGAATAGCCTGGTAATGCAGGGGTGCTGTCCACAACCCTGAACCAAGTTTCTGTGACTGCACATACATCAGCATCTTCCAGTGCAAGGAGGGGCTCCAGTGAGTCCATTTTCAGGTTAAGGCACCTAGTGTTAAGCAGCATGACCTTCAATTTCCTTTTTGACAGATCTTTTATGTTGGAAGGTTTGTCTTTGGGACATCGCCTAAAAAAGGCACAATGGGGGAGGCAAGAGCCTTGGCCAGGATCCAGAAACCCAGTGGTGACAGGTGAAGGCCATCTCTGACAAAGCATCGAGGCCTGTTGACTATGTCTTCCCAGGCAGACAGATGCTGGAGCCCCTTGGAATGATACCAGAAACTAAGCCAATTGTTGAAGTCAATTATATTTTGTCAGTATTGTGGTATCATTCTTGGTGAAGGTAGGATGCTACTTAGGGCTAGGGTCATACCTGCCTGGAACACATATTCTGAGAGTTCAATCATGTCTCTCTTCATATAGTCCAGGAAGGTACATGTCAAGTTATTCACACCAACATGTACAATGACAGAGTCATACTTGTACTTGTTGTGAAGAGACTTAAGTGCGTGATGTAGCAGATTCTAGCACCAGAGAGATAACTGACCGTGACCTTCTCCTTATTAAACCTGGTGAGGGGGACATCAGTGTGTCTCGGAACTGAATCACCAATGACTAGTGTGTTTTATTTATTGTTATGTCTTGTGGGCCATAGTGGTTTATTGTTTTGCCTTAGAGGCTGTGTTTGTGAGACACTGGTGTGTTGTCTGCTGTGTGTGATGTGTTTGGTGGTGTGTGTGGAATGTTTGTGAGTGTGTTTTGGAGGTCTCTGCTGTTTAGATAAGTTTTTATTGAGGAACTTTGCATAGGTGTGTGTGTATGTTATGCTTGATTATGTGATGTGAGTGGTGTGGTGTTTGTGCTGGTAATTTCCTCTTTGTCAGGAGTAGTGACTTTGGTGCAAGAGAGCATGGATTCCAGGTTACTGATGTACATGCATTTCTCGCAGGTGGAAAAATTATGTGCTAGGAGAAGAGGGTTGTCAGACATCAGCATTCTTTAGGGTGAAGAGAGCATGTAGGTAGTGGTGTTTCTTTTTAGATGCCTAGCATTGAACAGTAACACCTTTAGATTGTCTTTGCTTTGATTTACTTTGTCAGATGTATTGTTAGTTTGGCATTGTCCGAAAATGACACTGTGGGAGAGGACAATGCTTTAGCTAATATTGAAAAGCCTAGAGGGGAGAAGTTCAGACCATCCCTGGCAAAGCAGCATGGTCTGTTGACCATCTCCTCTCAGGCTGACAAATATTGCACCCTTTTAGAATGACATTGGTAACTAAGCCAATTATTAAAGTTCATTATCTTCTGTTTGTAGAGTGACATTATGCCTGCAGAAGGTAGCATGCTGGCCAGTGCTAGGCTAATTCCAGTCTGGGACACATATTTCAAGAATTCCATGACGTCTCTCTTCATATAGTCTAGGGAAGTATGTTTCAGGCCATGTACACCCACATTCATTATGATTTAGTCATACTGGTACTTGTTGTCCAATGACCCGAGTGAGTGCATAATACTGTGGATCTTGGCTCCTGATAAGCATGTGGCTGTGACTTTCTCTTTACTTTGTCAGGTGAGAGGGACATCAGTGTCTCACAATGGAGTTTCCAATGATCAGAATGTTGGGTTGTGTAGTGGCTTGCATTGTGGTCTTTGAAACTGAGTCATCATTAGATGTGGCTATATGTGTTGATGTGGGTTTTGTTTGAAAGAGTGCATCTGTGGTTGCTGAAGGTCTCTATAATAAAGTGTCAGTATACAATGTAAAGAAAAGTCTGAACAAACTATGGGATTCAGAAACATCTTATTACAGTAGCTGACTTTGTGGAAACAGAAGCCGCATGTCGAGTGGGGGTGATTCAGACACATAAGATCAACACGATGGCCTATGTAGTAGGCAAGCATTGTCATAATGACATCAAAATGAAAAAAATATATATATATTTTCTATATTATCTACAATACAGGTGAACAATAGGGTGGATTGAGTTAGAAATGTCTGTATTTTGCATGGAGAGATGCTACTGCCAGTGTTGTTAAGTGCAGCAAAATTAGTAAAATCCTGGAGTTACAGGTGAGAGACTACAAAGGCAATCATGGAGCAGCCAGTACAGTAGTGGATATGGATATTCTGTTATTGTTGCTGGCAGTCATTGAGGTGCACACTGTCATCCTAAAGGTCACTGAGTTCTCAGTTTCTACCTAGCATACCATGCCTTATGTGACACAGAAACAGTGGACAAGTAACGTGAATATAGGCACACAGCAGAAACTATTCAAGATGTGTCATTCAGGCTCATGCAATGAGTGGAGTACCCATCCTTGGAGACAAAAAGGTATGTGTGGCTTTAACAATATTAGCTACAGAGACCATTCAGGTTCATAGGTTCATACTAGGCTATCTGCCCTAGGACATTTATAAGCCTAGCCAGAGTGTGTTTGGCTTTCGCCACCCATTTTAAATTAATTTTGCTATGCCCTTTTTTGAAGATAGTATACTGTGCATCTGTCTAACAGTGACACAGAAGTGATACCCGGGGTAAACCTACGATCTCCCATCCATTCATCAAGATTGCTCTTGAAGAGAGTCAATGAGGGACTCTGCCTAACCTGGACTGGGATTTTATTCCAGAGTGAAGGGAGCCTCTGGGTTATGAATCTGTCTCTCCAGCATGTCATATTTATTTCAGTGCTGAGGTTCAAGTCTCTCAAGCGCGTAGCTTGATGGGATTTGGATTTTCTGAGGTGCAGCATGTCCAGTAATTCCGGGTTGGACATGGCTTTATACGTCAGGCACAGATCACCTCTGAGCAGGTGGTATGCCACTGAGTAGAGCTGGAGTTTCTTTAACCGGGCAGCATATGGCATCTGTTTGAGCCCTTTGATCCTCTTGGTGAGGTACTTTTGGGGTCTTTCCAGTTGCTGCAGGTGTCTGGTAAGGTACATCCCAAAAGGGGCATTGTACTCAATTATGGGCCTGATGAGGAATGAGTAAAGAGGCACAATGACCTCCACTGATCTAGATGTGAATCCCTTCATGATTAGGTGGGCTATATAAAATGTTTTTCTAACCACTTTGGCCACATGGTTGTCAAATGAGAGATTGCTATCAACTTGGGTCCCCAGGTCCCTACTTACTTCTTCTGTATTTAATGGATTACCACCTATGTGGTAATTTGTGGGCACTTTGTTTTTGCCAAAGGGGATGACTATACACTTTTTGGCATTTAGCTTGAGGCCATGGCTCTGGCACCAGTTGTCTGTTTCTATGAGGCCCTTTTGGAGGATGCCTGTGTCGGCTGGAGAGTCGATTATGGCTCCCAGTTTGCAGTCATCTGCGAACTTGGTCAGCCACAGTCCTTCCGTGTTGGCCTGTACCTCCGAGAAATATATACTGAACAAGAGAGGTCCCAGGACTGAGCCTTGTGGGATGCCACTTGTAACTGGTTTGGAGTCTGACATGGCTCCAGCAATTCTAACCATGTGGGTTCTGTCCTTGAGCCAGTTTGCAACCCATCTAGTGACATAGGGATTTATATTTAAGCTGGTGATCTTACCTATAATGCCCTAGTGGGGTATTGTATCAACGGCTTTTGCGAGGTCCAGGTAGGCTGTGTGGACCACCTTCCCCTCGTCAGTGGCCTTGGTGACTGTTTCAAAGAAATCAACCAGGTTTAAGAGGCAGGATCTGCCCTTAACAAAGCCGAACTGGGAAGGATCCAGTGTCTGTAGGTCCCCAATATCTTTATTTATGAGGTCCATGATGATCCTTTCCATAGCTTTGCAGACCAAGCTAGTCAGGCTTATGGGGCGATAGTTTCCAGGATCCGTTGAGGCACCACCTTTGTAGAGAGGGGACCAGTGTTGCTGTACGCCACTCTTTGGGTACTTATCCTGTAGTAAGGCTGAGATTGAACAGTAGTTTTATGTTTAGGTTTAGCTCTTCTTGGAGTTCATGTAGGATGCAGCCTGGGACACCGTCTGGTCCCAATGATGCTGTGTTTTTTGCTTTGGAGAGGGCGGCTCTTACCTGAGCATCTGATATGTCAAGGGGGCAGCACTCTGCTGGGATAGATATTTGCCCTTTTGGTGGGGAGTGGGGGGGGGAGTTTGCGCTGAACCTGTCAGCTAGGATGTTGGCAATGTCTGTGGGTTCGATGTATTTTTTGTCATTTTGGACTAATTCTGAGCATATCTGGGAATTCCCACCCAGGTTCTTAACATAACTAAAGAAAGCCTTGTGATTATCCTTAGTGTCCTGTGCAATCTTTCTCTTGAAGCTGGCCTTAGACGATTTTATGAGTGCCCGTAGTTTTTTGCTAATACTGATCAGAGATGCCTTCCCTTTTTGGGATTTTGCTCTATCATGTAGTAGCTTCCTCCTTCTATTGTATAGTTTGTTTATGGCTGGGGTCCACCAGACGGGGCGTCTGCCTTTGGAGAATTGGGTCTTGGTTTTATTTGGGATTGCATGATCCATGAATTCCTGAAGGTGTTCACAGAATGCGTTTAGAAAGGATTCTGCAGTCTGGGCCATATTTTTCAGAGGCTCGGGGGCTTTGAAGGATTCCCCCTTGGTTTTGAGGAGTGTAAAATTTGCTTTAGAGAAGTATTTCACTGTGGTTTTCTGGGCAGGGGTTGGGGTTGGTATGTGAATATCCTTTGAGATTAGTTTATGGTCTGATCTTACCAGTGAGGGATACACTTCTGTTCTGGAGCATAGAGTCCCCATGTTGGTGATGATCAGGTCCAGTATGTTTTCCCCTCTTGTGGGAGTGGTATCAAGTTGTTCCATAGCATTTGAGGTTATAAATTCTAGGAACCTTTGGGCTAGGGAGTTGGAGCTAGAGTAATGCTCCCAGTCTATGTTTGGGTAGTTGAAGTCACCCAGTATAATGGTGTTTGGAGAGACCTTCATATTTTCTAGTGTTCTCAGGAAGGCCGAGTGGGGTTCCTGGGTTTGGGAGGGTGGTCTGTAGCAGGCTATAAACTGGAAGGCAGTTTTACCCACTGTTAGGTAAAAGGCACTGCATGTTACACATGATACAATAGGAACATGCTGGGAGGATGCATCCCAGGTATCTTTTCTGGGATACTGCACCTGATCCTTGACACCATTCTTCAACATGTGGGAAGCATGGTTTTTATGCATCATACAGGAGAGAGACAACACCATGCAGGCATTTTATGAAATAGCTCAGTTATTTGATATACTGTGAGCCTTTGACTTCACCAACATTGCAAATAAAGACCCCTTGTGGGAACCTGGGGAACTGAGACAATGTTATATCAACTGTAAAGGGGTCCACTCCATTGACTGCTAGTTGGTCTGTGATGCATAGGTTGTAATACACAATGTGTCAAAAGACCATCCAGGCACATCTGTGACTCATAACAATAGTTTGTGCTGGGTTATTTTCCAAAGGGCAATCTTATTGGCAATGCCTGCAATGACCCAAAGCCATGTTTAATGACACCAATTAGAATGTCACAGACAATGGCAAATGAGTACAATACTGCTCTGTCACAGATGCAAGTTATTTTCAGTTGTGCGTTTAGACTGTTAAAGGCACTCTTCTACTGTCTAGATATCTCTGGCTGTGCACAGCAGTATGACTCTGAAACTAGCAGTGATTGTAACACTATACAGTACATTAACACGTATACACATACATACACACACACACACACACACACACACACACACACACACACACACACACACACACACACACACACACACACAGTTAAAGCAGGCAATAGACATTCTGGAGGAGGAATTGATAGAGTTAGCAGTGGGAGACATGCCTGATTTGGAGCATCTGGACAAGCCACCTGCAAGGAATGACCATGTGAAGCAGAGGCAGTTGTAGTACATGATGGCAATGGCAAAGAGGAGGACTCTGGGTTAGATAGCTATTTAGCATGACCAGTCACTGTTCCACTGTTTAAACACAGTTCAAAAAAGCACATGATAAAAATACATAGCATGGTATGATGGTGTTAGAGTGTGAGTAATGGCATGGAGAGAATGTATAAGCATCACAGAGTCAACATTTTTTTTTAAATTTTGCTCTTCAGTGATGCTACAGGGCATAATACTTCAATGGCTTTTCACATATCCCCTGCAGGTGTCAGTGACCTGCCCACTGATATTCAGCAGCACTTGGCAGGCACCCATGCAAGTTCACAAATTGACTGAGCAGCTGAATTATGCAATGAGATATAAGTGCAATTCACAAACATTCATTTTAATCAGGCTTCTTTTCCATAAGGAAGATACTAAAAGCCTTGCATAAGTGTGAAAAAAGCAGCCACAGACAGTGTTAGCCTCACTGTGCTACAAAAGGTTGCTGCATAGCAAACTGTAGATCTGTTTTCTGCAAGGCTATCAGTAACAACTACGAGTAATTACAAGCAAGACACGCTTAATGAAAGGTATGTGAATGAGAACTGGTACCTTTTTTCAGTTTTTCTCTAGTATTAATGATTTACTTCTGTGTTGTTTGAGGATATACATAGCAGTTTGAAACTGTAGAACGGTGATATAATGGGCCCAAATGTATACACTGACGTATACTGTGTGAGGAGCTGTATACAGGGATAAGGTATATTGCAATGGCAGGGAAAGTTGAGGTGATCTTACGTGATGTAAAACTCCATTCTGAGATTTGTTTCCTTGTATACAGTGCATGTAACAGAGTCCAGGATTTAGGCCATGGACTGTGTGTGTGTGTGTGTGTGTGTGTGTGTGTGTGTGTGTGTGTGTGTGTGTGTGTGTGTGTGTGTGTGTGTCCCACTCAGTGCTACTATCAAATGTTGAGAGGTGTTCTGCTTGCAAATAACTAACCTCTCAGCCATGGTAATAATGCTGTAATGTCCACTATGGTAGGGTAGCCTCTGTCAAGTCCGTTTTCTGCTGTGTGAGTACTGAAAATATTACATGCCTAGATGCTTAGAATACTGATGCAGTCATGGTTAGTATGGTACTGTGGTGTGTGTTTACTGGGGTTGGAGGCAAACAAAGTATTGCAGACGTGGATGGAGTGGACTTGCCGTCATCCCTCCATGGAGTTACTGTTTGAGGTGTGTGCAAAGACCTTTTACAATCACCTCTTCCTATGGATTGCAGACATCGGTGGAAGTGTCTGGTTGTAGTTGTACTAGCATAGCATTGGGACTAGGGTAGAATGCTATAACAGTGAATTATTTTTGTTGTAGTCTATGGATCCACTGGTTCTGCAACACACATGTGTATTGTCTGCAAGAGAGATCACTGTAGGTGAGTGGTTTACTGTATGGCCTTTGTAGCTCTTTGGGTCATCCCTTTCCAACATCTGTACCAGGACATTTCATATTTGGCCTGTGCTTCAGCCTTTGATGTTTGTGGGGGGCCTATACACACATTCACATAACAAAGATGTATGTTGATACTGGGAGGTGACTGGATTCATATTTTCTGGGATGTATAAACTCATGCATGCCTGTGAACTGCACACACACACACACACACACACACACACACACACACACACACACACACACACACACACACACACACACACACACACAAACAGTCTTCATAGTGTTATACAGAATGTTTGTGTTGTGGGACCAGTTACATTATCCTGCAAAGTACAGTGTATGTCACTGATTGATAGGTTGCTAAACACTGACAGACACATCCTTAACTAAAGCCTGTAGTGTCTCTGCATTAAGAGGGAGTAACAAAATACATCTCGCCAGACTTGTGATCCTCCAAAGTGTACCAAAAGGCAGCATGTTTGTCTGTGTGATTTATGCACATACAGATTACATGAGTTCTCCCTTATATAGCCGAATATGTGCAAGGTGACTTGTTTATGGTAATTTGACATCCCTGCCCCATGCCAATGCACCCCTTTGAAAAACACCATACATATCTCCATGTAGATGCCAAGCCATACATGGTGGTAGTTCCCCATCACTGGAACATTATAGAAGACTTCCCAACCCTTGATAATTTCAGATGTTACTGTTTTGCATAACCTCCCAGCAGCTTACATGCCTACTTGTTTGCAATTCCAGGTTATCATGTCCAAAGATGATAATTACCCTAAAAGTAAATTGTCTCAGGCCAAGAGTGATGTTCTGCTCCAGGGCCTCCATGAACATAGTCAGCAGATCGTCTGGCATGAGAGATTTTACAGGGCTTTCCATGCAAGTCTATGATGGGACATCGTAGAGACAAAACAATATCAGTGGCCAAAACTTGAACTATGCATAGGTACAAAATAGTGTCCTTGACATGATAGCACAATTATATACTAAAGCAAACCACATGACACAGGATCAGGAAACCATGGATGGGTGCCTGCAGATAGGGTCACCAATGTGTGGTGAGGAGTCAAGCACCTCCATATGATAGTTCAGACAGTGCCGGCACCCATTGTGGAGTGCTGGATATTGCTGCTTAGGTGCATGTGGTACCATCAATAGCCAATGGTGATGCCCCAGGTGGCTATAAATGAACTTGAAGAACTATGTGCATTACTTTTCCATTTCACAATCATAGAACTTATTGGCGTTGCTTTTTTGCCAAGACCCTGAGGGCAGCAGTTACAAAGATTGTCCACCCAAGGCATAGTAAGCATTACTTTTCCAAAGTACTCTATTATATAGTATTTTTTACTGTACTGCAGGTGTTGCTAAAAGATTCATCTTAGACTAAATAATTGCTTGGTGATTTCATAGGTGCTATATCCACCATGGATATAGGCTTGCCTGGTTTTGGATACTGTCTGAATCTGATGGTGATGATGATGGCAGCCAACTCCCAGCAAGTAAGGAGTCAGTGTCAAACACAAGCACCGTGATGGCCCTATCTGCACTATCTTCCACAGACACAGCTCCTGTACCTGTATGACCCACATCATAGACCTAGGATGCTACCCGTAAAATGGAAGGGGATGATGCATCTGTATAGAAAATAGTCTATTTATCACCAGCAGAATCCTCTGTGGTTATGTCCAGCACTGTTGAACAAGAAAATTACCTTGGTGTTGGTGTGGCAGTGCCTTATCACATCATGGGTACATCCTCCTCCTGAACTGAGTGACTCAATGTCCACTACTCAGCATGCATGCAGTGCCACAATAGTGACACAGACAGAGACCAGTACAGGCATAGCTGAGGTGGTCAGCAATGCATGTGGTCTGCATGAAAAATGATGAGGAAGATATAAACTGGAAAACAGTGAAATGTAAAAAGTATTCTATTGGCAAAACAGGAAGACATAGAAAAATAAAGTTTATAGGGATAAGTATAAAAGAGAAAATAAAAAGGAAAAAAAAACTGCATAGCTGACCTTACTGCCAATTTTCCAAATACTAGTAGCAAAAATAACTCCCCTCTTCCCAACTTGCGTCCTACTCCCATACTTGCCTACACCCACCTCCCTCCCCTAACCCTCCACCCTCAGTTTTACATTCCAACCAGTCTCTACCACAAGTATAAAATGACTACTCTTAATGCTCAAACCGTGCTCAAATGTCCCAGATAACTTACCACCCTCCTTCCTAAAAGCTGTACCTGAAGCCATAGCTTACCCCATTAGTATCCTGATTAACAGATCAGTTGCAGAAACGTATGTACCCAAATAGTGGAAAAAGGCTTGCATCCTTCTTCTCCACAAAGGTGGCAAAAACAATGACATATCAAAGTACCGCCCCATTGCCATCCTCTCATCAGTCTCCAAGATACTTGAAAAATGTATCCACACACAGATCATGCCCCACCTCATCCAAAACCACCTCTTATCTCCATCACAGCATGGCTTTCAACCCAGTCACAGTACCACTACTGCCCTTATATCATTCCTTAACACCATTAACAGAGCCTGTGACTCTGGGAAAACTGTTGCAACCATACTCCTAGACCTCTCAAAAGCCTTTGATACTGTCTCCCACCCCTTACTGCTATTACAACTCTCTCACATCTATCTCTCCCCTACCACTATAAACTGGTTCTAACACTATCTTTCAGACAGGCAGCAAGCTGTCAAATGCCAAACCTCCACCTCATCCTACCTGAGTAACCCTACTGGAGTTCCTCAAGGCTCCATACTCAGCCCCCTACTATTCAATATCTTTATCAATAACTTCCACACCTCTATCTCCCATGCTGATGTAATTCAGTACACAGATGATACAGCAATAATCTGCTCAGCCAACTCAATTTCTGAACTACAACTTAAAACACAAACTGCTTTCTCCGCCACAGAATCCTAGATGTTCAACAAACATCTAGCTCTGAGCTCAAAATTAAATCATGATTTTCACCCCATCGAAGTCCACAATAGTACATAAAGATACTTTCAAAATCTACAGCCAAACTAAATCCATGATAGAAATCGTCTCACACTCAAAACTTCCTAGAGTAGTCATTGACGAACAACTAAAATTCGATATCTACATACAACAAAGTATAAAACAAAACATCAAAAATTAAGATTACTTTACAGGTACAATCAATACCTAACCCCCTCCACAAGAAAAACCCTAGCATCCACATACCTTCTCCCCTCTGTCATGTGCGGTTCCCCCATACTTATTAACCTCCAAGCCTCCCTAAAAGCCAGACTGGAAGCCTGCTATAACAATATTTCAAATTTGCAACAAATTCCAAATAATCCTACCACCACTGTAAAGCACTTCGAAATCTAAATTGGATAGAACTACCAAACTACCTCAACTACTTACAGCTTACGACTGCTCACAAACTCATCGTCAAACCCTCTGACTGTCCATCCATTAATTCCATCTTCACCCCTACCTCCCTAACAGGCCCCTTAGATCAGAGAACACAAATTTACTCAAAGTTCACAAGCCTAAATGGCGTCCTAGACAATATATCTTCTCTTTCTCCCATGCCAAAAAATGGAATGCTCTCCCATTATCTGTGAGAACAACTCTTAACCCTGTCAAATTGAAATACTCTCTACAGTCATGCTTCTCCACTACTTGGAAGTGTCCTTGCTCATAATCCTATACTAACTTCCCCATAAAACTTATAACTCTACTCTTTACTAGCCTATTAATTGTGTGTGTATGTAAGTATATATAGGAAGGCTGTATGCTTAGCTATAAAACTTTAGTAAATTGCCAAATATATTACTTTACAATGTGTTAAATACCCAATCCTGTTAACTGTATTACTGTACATTATGATTCTACTGTCTTTGTACTATGTAACTTTTATTTTACTGTGGAGCTTTCTCCCCGGGCCTCCGCTGAAAACTGGATCATTATGGCTCAGTGGACTTCCTTGGTTAACAAACTGCAAATAAATAAATGATGCAAGTGAGATAAATATTTCAAATTTACACAATTTCTGGTAAGCTATAACATAAACATAATGACAATTTTCCAGTGCTTTCAGTAAATGTAAGCTGGTATAGTAAGTGTGATGATGATGTAATAATACTGGAAGATGTAAGACATTTGACACAAGAAAAGAGATCACAAACAAAGAAACTTTGTGAAGGAGATTCAATATGGATCCTTGGAAAGAAATTATGTTTAGGCATAAGAAGTACTTTGTAGAAAGTGAGTGAAAATATTAAACAAGACACTGGCAATGATGGACATATTAACTATTGTAGATCTCATGTGGCATAATCAGGTATAAAGAAACATAGCATTGTATGTCTATGCTACAAGTAAATAAAGGTAAAATTTATTTCATAAAATTTTGGATTATGTAATTAATACGAACATAATATTAACAAGAGATTTTAATTATGATTTAAGAGGAAAAAAGAAAGGAATGGAAATGATATTAAGACATTTTTTGAAGTTAGAAAATGTAGCAATTTATTTATTTATTTCGCATTTGTTAACCGGGTTAGTCCAACTGAGTTTGCAAACAAACCCATTTTCAGTGGAGACCCGAGGGGAAAAGCCCTCAGCAAACATAAGTAAAAATAAAGTGACAATATACAAATATTAAATAGCAATCACAATACAAAATAATTGTAAAAAAAGAAAAGGTTATTGACTATTTGCATTGCACTGATAATAAGCAACCCATTTTCAGTGGAGACTCAAGGGGAAAGAGCCCCAGCAAACATAAGCAAAGATAAACATACAGGAAAAAAACTATTAAAAACAACACTGCAAATACAAAATTAATTATAAAGAGAAAAAGAAAAAAAATATGAACATTAAGGGTTACAGTGATAGTGGACTAAAATTTATTACATATGAGAGTAAAAACAAAAAGATAATCATTGTTCAAAAGAAGAACAATGTATAGACATTGATAAGAAGTGGGGGGAGATAGTGTGGAGAATGGGAGGGGGCTATAGTAGTAGAGCTGAGGGTTTAGGTGGTTAGTATAAGCAGAAATTACAAAGAAAGAAAGAAAGTTAGGAGATGCAGCAGGTTATACAGTGGGAGAAACAGATTACATGTGGTCAATGCAATGACATAATTTCAAGTTTAGTAGGTGGGATTTCAGCTCCTTTTTTAAACAGGGAAATGAAAAGTTGGATCTAATATGGAGAGGGAGTTTGTTCCATTTTAGTGAGACAGAGTGTTTGTAAAGTAGTTTGCCAATATTCCTTTTGGGTTTATAAACTGACAGAAGATGCGCACTCCAGAGAGGCCGGGGGTGAGGAGGGGAGAGTAGGGAGGAACATGAGAGGCGAGAGCAGGACAGACAGAGAGGTTGTTGAGTATGGAAAAGATAGTGTGGAGTCGCGATTGTAGGAGAAGGTGTGGAAATTCCAGCCACTGAAGTTTGTCTAGTGAGAGGAAGTGATGTGAAGAGAGTGATTGGTTTAGAATAAATCTGGCAATTTTGTTGTACATTTGTTCCAGTTTCTGCACTGAGGTAGTTTGGATATTGGTAAGGATGGGGGAAGCATATAGAAGACTGGGTAAGAGAAATGCCTATGCAAGAGTGCATTTAGTGGCAGTAGTTAGGAATTTTTTGTTCATATAAAGTAGTCCAAGTTTTTGGTGTTTTTTTTTTGATGGTCTGTTGTATGTGTAAGTCAAATTTTAGTTGGTCATCAATTATTACTCTGAGGAGTTTGGTGTGTGAGGCAGGGGAGATAGTGGTACCATCTAGGGAGGAAAGAGAACAGTTGGATTTAAGGTGAGAGAGTGTCTGAAGTAGGAAGAGAAGGAGTTGAGTTTTCTTAGGGTTAAGGATCAGTTGACTGTTTTTGAGCCATTTTTCAACAGAGATAAAGGAAGTCTGTGTTAATGAGTGTAGTTCAGAGATAATGTTGGAGAAGATAAGAGAGTAGAGTCATCTGCATATCGGATTACAGATGAGAGACTGCAGGATGAATGTAGGTTGTTGGTAAAACAGTGAAAAGGAGCGGTCCATGTATGGAGCCATGGGGTACTCCTGTTTGAACAGCAAGGAAGGGTGAGAAAGCCTGCTGCCATCTAACAGCTTGTTTTCTGCCAGTAAGGTAGGACTGGAACCAGCCAAGAGTAGAAGGAGAGGAGTTTAGGTCTGAGAGTTTGTTAAGAAGGATGGGATGAAACACAGTGTCAAAGGCATTTGAGAGATCAAGGAATACACAGGAGATGAGGAGGTTGTTGTCACTAGCTTCTGCAACCTGTTGAGTAAAGGATAGTAAGGCAGTCGAGGTGCTGTGTTTAGGGCTGAAACCATATTGCAAGAGGGTGAGGACATTTTTGTGAATAAAATAGGACAGTAGTTGAGTATGTATACATTTTTCAAGGATCTTAGAGACTGGTGAGAGAATAGTAATTGGTCTATAATTAGAGGGTTCAATAGAGTTGCCACCTTTGTGCAGAGGAGTGGTATAGAAGGATTTCCATATTTCTGGTACGGTAGATTCCTGAATTGAGCGGTTGATTAAGATAGATACAGGATATGCAATAGAGTCAGCAGCAATTTGCAGAAATTGAGAGGGGAGTTTATCAGTGGAGGGAGAGCATAACTGAGAATCAGGGATTTGATGTATTTAGTAGAAATAGGTCACAAGGTAAAAGGCTGAGAGACAGAGGAACATAGAGGTTTAGGGGGAGGTGAAGGTCACACAGAAGAGTTGGGATGAGCAGAGTTACCAGAGGGTAGGAGTTTAGAGATGCTGCCTATGATGTGTTTGTTGAGTAAGCCAGCAGTTTCAGAGGGGAGAGTGATAGGGGAAAGGGTTAGGGATGGTAGGAGAATCAGTGTGGAGCGGGGAGCTAATAGTAATCCAGAATTTTTTGGGGTCATTTGGGTGAGAGCTTTGAAATTTAGTAAAATATTGGTGTTTATCCAAAATAATAAATTTTTACATGATTTCTGAGTTCCTTCTAACATTGGAGAAAGGTGGGAGTTTTAGCAGTTTGCCATCTTTTCCATAGAGCATCTCTTTCATGCATCAAAGCAGGAGTAGCTTTGGACAGCCAGGGTGTGAAATTAGATTTGATTCTGATTTTGAGAGTTGGGGCAAGAGAGTTTAGGACATCAAGGAAAATGTGGTTAAATTTAGTAACAGCATCGAGCAGAAGAGTTTTTAGGAAAGACCAGTTGATGGCAGAGAGTCCATAGTTAAAGGTTTCAGGGGAAAAGTTAGTTTCCTAAAATCTCTGTAGAGATGGGGCTTAGAGAGATGAGGAGAGTGCCTTAAGAAACAGATGGGAGAATGGTCACTAATAGAGTCAGGGAAGGTAGAAGTGTTACAGTAGTTGTTAGGAGAGTTGGTCAAGATCCAGTCAATTGTGGAACCAGTAGCATTTTTACTGTAGTGGGTAGGGATAGTGATCAGTTGTGAGAATCAATACAGGTTTATGAAATGCTGGGGTGAGTGACCAATAAGGGAGTTCCAATCTATATTAACATCTCCAAGAATGATGATTTCATAGGGGCTGGAGGTGTTTATCCAGGAGAGTATATGTTCAAGGATAGGGATTTTTTACCTGGGGGGATATAGATAGAGGCAATGGCAAACTTCCTATAGTTATTGATGCGGCAGTCTAGGAGCAGTAGTTCAGCAGGGGAGAAACTAGGCAGGGTAATGTCTATAGGTGGTAGTGTCAGTGAGACAGAGTACAAGATAGCCACCCCACAACCTTTTTTGGGTGTACTATCAGACCTATAGATAGTATATTGAGGTGGCAGAAATTCAGAGGAACTGATATGCGGTTTTAGCCAGGTTTCTGATAAGGCCAGGATGTGAAGTTTGTATTAGGCCAACCATTTGTGAAGTTCAGAAGTTTTGTTGTTTAGGCTTTGGATGTTCATTGCAGAGATAGAGAGATGTTTGAGGCTGGAGATATTTGAGGATGTTTTTGGGGGGATAGTAATGAAGGTGGAGGGGTAGTGGAGAGAGGGGAGGGACCAGCATTAGGATGGATGCCACCAGAAACCAGAAGACCAAAGACAAGATGGAAAAAGTGAGGGTGGTCAGTAAGGGGAATGGCGTACTTGAGTTTGGGCTTAGGAGTAAGAGTGGGGTAGGCCATGAGTTTAAATTTAAGACATTGAAAGGGGGAGAGACAGAAAAGAGAGGGGGCAATAGTCAGTGGAGCTTGATTATATGTTAGAAGAAGTCTGGGAAAAGGAAAGATGGGGGAACAGAGGAAGATATAGAGCTCAGTGTGGTAGAAAGTGCTTAGGGCTAGTGAGATTAGAAGTGGGAGAAATAACAGTAAGGATAGCATTGTGTGATGGAAAAATGAGGGGAAGACTTATAGGGAAAAATATAAAGAAATATATTAGGGAAAGGTGGTGGCTAGAGATAATCAGTGTGAGGGAAGGAACAGTATTGCGGGGTGGAAATAGTGAGTATGTTAAGAGATAGGTGTGCTATGGAGTGAAAGAGTTAAGTGTGAGAGAGGCAAGCCACAGAGCAGGAAGCTCAAGGTGGGCAGGGAAAAGAGGAAGATTGGAGACAAGGTGGGAGGAGTGAAAGGGAGAGAGCACAAGTTATGGTGGTGGGAGGGGGCTGTGGGAGTGACCAGACAATGAGGTGAAAGTATAAATTTGAGGATACTTGGGGTGGGTGGGAGGGGAGTGAAGTGAGCCTGAGCAAATCGAGGGGGAGCTGAGTGAGCAAAACCACACCATACCACAAGTAAGTTGAATGTAAGGGTCTACAACCTGCACTCAGCATTTTAATTTCACTTACTTTTAGCAGGATAGACAGACCAACAGTATAAAAGGTTACTTATTCAAATGTCAGACAAATAAGTAAAACTTAAACTATGCCTGAAAGTTAGAAAGCCATAAAGGTACGAGGTATAGCTGTAAAAATTAGGGTCAGAGAGACAAATGTATGAATCAGTTTACTTTAGTTACAGGTAAAAAGAGGCAAAAAATTGAGCAGAAAGAGCTCTATGACTGGACAAAATGGTGACTCGCTTTGTTACACAGCACAGTAAAAGTTAGCTTAACAATTTTTTTTTTAATTTGTAGCCTACACTGTTTAATTGTTGGGAGACTGTAGTGATGAATTGCAATCCCGTAGACACTATTTTGCAGGAGCTGCAGTACGCTAATGTGGGTAAATGTAAAGTTTGACTAGAAAAAAAAAAGAAAAAACAGAGATTCTAGGGTAAGCATTAAGGCAAAAATGGGCGGTTATTTTGCAATGGTACAATCAGAGAGGTTTGAGGGGGTAAATGTAGCACACTTCAGAGTGGACTAAGGTTTATGGCTAAGAAATTTAAAGATTTGGAATACTAATTTCTGGACATATAGTCAAGGTATATATAAGATGATAACAGATTATTTTCTTATATCACAAGCTTTAAATATAGCTAAAGGAGAGGCACTTGTAACAAGTTTTTCAAATCACTCAGCCGTATTGATATAAATACAAGAAAATAAAGAGTATATCAGATTGGGCAAAGGAATAAAATGAATACATTATAAATGATGGGATGAAAATGAAAAAAAAATAAGCATGGGTGGCGAAAGCCAAACACACTCTGGCTAGGCTTATAAATGCCCTAGGGCAGATAGCCTAGTATGAACCTATGAACCTATGAACCTATGTGTTTATGGAAAGATCACATTTCCACTAGACTGTGTTATAAAATGTGGTCTGAGTGGTGCCTAGCTTTGAAATAAAAATAATAAAAGTGTTTTTTTAGAAGAGAGGTGAGATGTAAGAAAAGCAGAAAAAAATAAATAAAACAATGTATATGGATGCTTTAAAGGATTTGGAATGAACGATAGAGAATATTACATGACAGAAAGTAGAATTTATGAAAAGAATCAATTGAAATTAAATTATTATTAAACAAAAATATTACTTACAAGTTAAAAATAAGAGGTATAAGTTTGAGTACCATAGTTAAAAAGAATACTAGTATAATGACAGGGATGAAAGATAACAGAGGAGAGAAAAGAATATCTCAGAAGCCAGTTATGAATGCTGTAATACATTATGTAAAGAAAATGTTTCAAGATAGAAAGTAAAAAAAATAAAGAATGGCATAAAAAAAAAACTGAGAGAGACAAGAACATAAAGAACTAGGAAACAAGATTTATGTATATGAATTAGATAATATATTTAGGCAAGTTAATTTATAGTCGATTTCAGGGTTAGATGGAAAAGGGTGCCAATTTTACATTAATTTTAAGGCTTGGCACAAAAATACTTCTGAAAAGTTATGAATGAGGGGTTAAATGATGGCATTATGCATAAAGATGTATGTAGTGGCATACTTAAATTTGTATGGAAAAAAGGAAGATAAAAATAAAATTGAAAACTGGAAACCTATAGAATTGAACAATACAGATTGTAACATTTTTATGAGAACAATTCAGAAGAGGATGGAAAGTAAAATGAAAGTATTATGGAAGACAGCACATATATAGCTTAAAAGGAATAGGATGTTAGGAATTATTGTTCGTAGTAAGAGAAATTGTGGATGGTAGTATAAACTTGACTGATGAGACCAAGATCATGATAGGAGATTTAAATAAAACTTTTGATAAAGTACAACATGAACCTTTCTGGACAATTATGGAAGAGTATAACATTAGTAAGAAAATTTTAGAATGTATCTTGATCTCTATATAATAAAAATAAAATAAGACTTTTAGTGCATGGGTGGTTAAGCAAAGAAATAATTATAAAGAATGACATATTTCAGGGATGTCCTATGAGTAATATATTATTGCATTAGTTACATGTCAATTTGCACATGAAAGGTGTTGCTTTTATTACTAATGAAGGAATACAAATTCCATTTTTTTTACTTATTCAGATGATATTATATTTATTATGACAAAGTCTGGATGAAAGAAGTTATATGTTATATGCATCAATGTTTAAATATAATGAGCTTGATTTTAAATGAAGAAAAAGGTAAAGGGCTGGGTGATCTAATAAAGACAGAAGGAGTATCTTTCTTGACGAAAGAAATCTCTGAGTGAGGATTAAGATTTTCAGGTAAATATGTAAGTGAGGAACAGTGGAAGAGGATACTAAATGAAATAAAGGAGCTTTGCTTTTTTGGAACACCTACAAGCTATCATTTAATAAAAAGGTTTATTTGATTAATTCAGTTATACAGGGAAATAATGCATATTTAGCTAGTATGTATAAGTTGCCAATAATCTATGAAAGAGAAATACTACAAGTAATATTTTTTTATGTTTATATGGGGTTAAAGACTGAATCTAGTGAAGAGTGGAATCTTATGCATGGACATGGAAAATAGAGGTTAAGACTAGTAAACCCAACTGCTTATGCTACTTCTTTGAATTTGTATCATGTTTTGTTTTGAATTAATGACAGAAATGAAAAATAGGTAGTAAATTTACTCAAGTACAAATATAAGCAGCACTGGGATATCTTGTAAAAATTCAAAAGAGGTATAGTGTTTAAGTGAGGTAATGAGATGCTATTGAGAAAAAAAAATATTTTATGGAAGATAAAAATTGATGAAATAGAAAATAAGAAGAAAGTGAGGCAGAAAAATAAAATGATACAATATTATTATGTTAATCCTTTGGCTGAGTTAGTTATTGAAAAATTTAAAGCTATAAAAGCATGAAAAGCATGGTGTAATAAGCAAGTAGAATATCAAGAGTTTTATGGAGATTAATGATTAACAAATTAGCAGTAAAAGGAAATATTCCATATAAAAATAAATCAGTTCAAGAATTTATATATATATATATATATATATATAGTAAAGAAAAATCTACTGAATATGCTTTCTTACAACATATAAGGGTTGCAAATGTGTGGGAAATTTCTGTAAAAAATTATTTCAAAATATCAAGGGGTAAATGAAATAAATATGGATATGATTATGCATGGATATTATAGCCATAAAAATAAGGAATATATTAGTAAAACAGATAAAGGGTTATTTTATGTTGTGTGGACCATTTGGAATTTAAGGCTAAATGAAATCATGTTTAATGGTAAAAAGAGACTAGAAGTAATTTTAAGAAAAATTAGATGGTTGCGGAAATAGCAGTGGGATTCAAATAAGAAAATTAAGGTTTAACATAATAAAAAAGAAGTTAACTATCACTGAAGGACATTATAAAGGAATGAAAATCTGTAAACTGTATAAATTTGTAAATATGTATGTTTGTAAATAGTATTATATATATTTTTAAATAAAGAACTAATGCTCTTTTCAGTTGGTGCTACATCCACCTGAGCTACCACTGACTCAAGAAGAATTAAATATCTCATCCTGCGGTCATTCCAGCTGTGAAATGTGCTTGGACAGGTACATAGCAAAAAGGGCAATAACACTTAATGATCAGATTAATGAGTGTGGAGTACACTGGAATGAATATATCCCTAGTTCTGTAAGCAAAATATATAGATATAAACTGTGATGAAAAATGACTGTCTTACAACAGTGAATACACGGTGAGACAATTCATTGCTGACATAGGTTATCAGATCCCTAACTACAGGGTCAATTTTCAGGTTTGTGTAATCAATGTGATAGCTACAAGGGGAATCATGCTTGATGAAGGATATGATTATAAACTTCTTGACATATATTTGTAATTCATGATTTTGATACCAACTATTTGTTCAAGACAAGCTCTCTTGGAAGATCTTGGTGTTCCCTGGGGAGTTTATAATGGCACCAAGCTTGAAGTCATCTGCAGTCTTGGACAGCAACAAACCCTTAACATTAACTTTGACCTCCAAGAAGTAAATGCCAAAGAGCAGTGGCCAAGGACTGAACTCCAGGGTAAAGCTCTATTGAAAGATCTTTTAGAGGAGGTAGAGCTGCCCATCCTAACTTCATGTGCTCTATTTGTGAAACAGTATCCAATGAGATACCATAGGGATTTGGGAGAGTTTATCTATTTTACCTGAGTGTGGGATGGTGCTGAACTCCTTTGCAAAGCCTAGATGTTTATAGTACACTGTGTTAGCCTCATTCACTCCTTCAGTAACATTTTCAAAGAAGTAGACTAGATTAACTAGACAGGACCAGCCCTTGACAAATCTAGAATGGATTAAGTTGAAAGTCAGTAGGTTACCCTTATCCTTACTTATTGATTCCATAATGATCCTTTCTATAGCTTTACAGATGAGACTGGTTAAGCTTATGGGTTTGGAATTATCTGTGCTCATTGAAGCCCTAACTTTGTGCAAAGAGTGACTGTTGGTGTCCTCCATTCATGTGGCATCAAACCTGTTCTGAAGCTGATATTTAATAACTTTTATAAGAGATCAAATAATTCATGTTTCAGGCAGACCAGTAGGCAGCCTAATATGTTACATTGCCCATAGACATAGTGGTCTTATCCTTAGATAGTACCTTGAGAAATTTGAGAGGCTTGTGTAGGTACAGACATGTGGCCTGAGAATATTGGTAAGTAGACGGGGTGAAGTATGATGGGAATTTGTTAGCTAGTACATTGGCTATGACTTCTGGGTCCAAATATGTGATATCCTTTATTATTAGGATTACACTGGTTTCTAACATAGCTAGGAAAAAGTGTTGTGGTTATCCTTCACATGGGTGGCTATTTTTACCTCACATTTGGCTTTGGTTGATTTGTTATGGTTTTGGATAGTTAAATTTATTTTTATGTGGAAAGATATATTTTTTTAATTTTGTTTTATTTTATTACAGAGCTTGTTTATATTAGGATTCTCCCATAGTGGGTTATGTTTAAAGTTGGCATAGTACTTATTTCTGAGGAGGACAAATGTATCTATGCAGCTTTTTAAATGTGCAGAAAAGCTGGCAGTGAAGGATTCCATATAAGCAGTGGAGTCGTCACGATGGAAGAAACTTTGAATTTAGTCAAGTCATCATGCAATTTTAGTAGGTAAGCCTTTGCACAAACTCTGAATACTTAGGTATTAGTATATGCTTTAGGATTTGGCATTATGGGGAATATAATTGGCTTCTACTCTGATTTGACCATAGAAGGAATTATAATTGGTGGGGAGCAAAGCTGCCTTATACTGGTAAGGAGCAAATCCAGGATTTTTCACCCCTTTTGGGGATAGAGATGAACTATTTTAGGGAATTTGTACTGATGAAGTCCAGAAAACTCTGGGCAAATGTGTTTGAGGAAGTACAAGTCTCGAAGTATAAGGAGGGGTAACTGAAGTCTCCTAGGAGAATGATGTTTGGCTTAATACAGGGACACCGTGCTACTTAGGTAGGAGTTATGGACTAAGGATGACATAGTTAGAGTCCTGCAGTTAGCTGTGATATGATAAAGGGATTTGTTATAAGTAAGTTGGACGCAGAGGAGTTTCAGATGATTATCTTGTCTAACAAGTCTGGAGATAAAAGTATATTTTTTAAGAGTATGGAGACACTACTACCTTAGTGCCTTCCACTTATGTGGGAGACTAAATTTGTGCTAAAAGAATATCTTTCCAAATTGCCTTGAACTTCTTAATAAGAAGCAAATGCAGTCATTTTACATGAACTGCTTTCATATAAAAATCAAAGTCCAGTAAGGATATCCCACCTTTTTCTGGCGGTAGGAACAAAACATCTCCCAAAAGCCATGGTTTCCTCCCATCCTATATAAAGACCACTAGTATATGTTTAATAGTACTGGGAAAGCCCATTTTAGAGTATTTAAAACATACTTGTGAGGCATATAATATAATATAATATAATATAATATAATATAATATAATATAATATAATAAGTTAAATGTATCATTTATGAGACAAGGTTTTGTTGTTGCACATGAAGATGCATTTTAGCCCAGAACTGAAGATAGCATTTGATCTCATTCACTGCTGCTGAGTGCGTTAGCATGGCTGAAGTATGAAGATATATCACTGTGTTAGAGGTATCTAAAAATGGTATTCTCATACGAGAGAAATAGAGGATGTGGAACTCAGCTTAAAACCTTATGTCTTAGATGGGCTAACCTTGTATCCTGAGATATCTCCAAACAAGTGAAGTTCTATAAAGAATATGTGTCCTCCACTGGTGTAATTATGTATACCAGGACAGTGTCAGCATACAAAGAGAGAGTTATATTGATCTCTAATAGGTTGCATCACGGGAACAGAGAATTTCTCATTCTGATAGCCAGAGGATCAACATAAAGAGGAAATATTCTTGCCTGATACATCTGTGCAGTCACTTTACATGATAGCCTAGAATCAGTTTGGATTTGAGTTTTTGAATAATGAAATAGAGATCTAATAAGAGAAACTAGATTTTCTGGGAAGTCTAATTCCATGAGGGCCTTAACCAACATGACCATCTGACTCTATCAAACACTTTTTAGCATCTAGACTCATAACCAGCAATTGGTACTTGTGAGCAGAGGCATACTCAATCACCAGAGCCACAGTCGTAGATTCACAGTTTCATAGACAGTTACTAAACTAACAACCCAGGGGGCCTTTCTAAGCCTAGTCAAGTTTTCCCAAAAGAATAATGATGTCCTGCATCCAAATAGGACATTGAGGGCCAGGCATTTATAAGCTACCTCTGTCCTTAATGGACATGGGTGCCAGGCCCAGTGAAAATGTCCTATTCCCCATCCATTTATCTAGGTTGTGCTTAAACTGGGTAATAGAGAAACTCAGCTTCATATGGATGGGAAGCCTGTTCCATAGCAGCGACAGTTTTTGGGACACATATCTGTCTCTCCAGCATGCTACGTTTTAGTCACAGACAAAATCCAGATCCTTAGACCTACTCTGACTTCTGAATATGTAGGAGATTCATAAGTGTAGAGCTTGTGGATGCCTTGTAAGCTAGGCATAGATCACCACTCAGCAATCTATAGGACACTCATTATTGGGAAAGGGCTTTAAAGCACTCTTCATAAGGTAGGTTTGTTATTCCTTGTATTCTTTTTGTAAGGAACCTTTGAGGTCACCCTAACTGCAGCATATGCCTGGTCAGGTACATACCAAAGGGAGCACCGTACTCTATGACTGATCTGATAAGGGGAGAGTACAGTGGGATAATGATCTCTTTGGACCTAGATGCCATGCTCTTACTTACAAGTTGTGCAAAATAAATGGACTTCATCACTACTATGGCCATGTGGTGGTTGAAGGTAAGTCTACTGTCTATGTACATACTCATATCCATGACATCTGTGTCAACTCCTAGGGGTGTACTACTAACATGCTAATTAGCTGGGATTGTTGATTTCCCAAAGGGTGCAATTATGCATTTCTTAGCAATGAGTTTAAGACTATGGCTTTAGCACCATTTGTTAATCAGACATAGACCTTCCTGAAGAATGTTAGTGTCTGCAAGGTAGTTGATAATTCCCTGCTTGCAATAATTTTCAAACTTAGTCAGCCATAAACCTTCAGCATTTGCTTCTATTTCAGAGAAATAGATGCCAAAAAGGAGTGGGCCCAGTACCGAGCCCTAGGGGAATCTGCTATTGACTGGCCTGTTGGTGGAGGTGGCCTCTACTGTTTTGAGCTAATGGGTCCTATCAGTGACCCAGCTTGCTGTCCAGCATGTCATCAAAGGATTTATATCTGAATTAGTGAGTTTGTCTATAATATCTGATTGTGGTACTGTACCAAAACCTAGGCCAGGTCAAAGTAAGCAGTGTGCACAGTCCTACCTTCATTGAGTGCTTTGGTGACCCTCTCAAACAAGTCCACCAGATTTAATAGGCATGACCTTCCTTTAACAAATCCAAAGTGTGATAGGTCCAGTGTTTGCAGGTCACTTGTGTCCTCATTTATCATGTCAATGATGATTCTTTCCATGGCCTTACATATGAGACTGGTAAGACTTATGGGCCTATAGTTACCCAGATCAGTGTTTGGACCTCCTTTGTGCAGGGGAATGACTATAGCCATCATCTATTCTTTGGGCACAAAACCTGATTAAAGGCTGTAGTTGAAAAGTGATTCATGTGGAGCAGAGAGGTCATGTTTCATGTTATTTACTAAACATCCTAGGATGCTATCAGGGCTCATCGATGCAGTGTTTTTGGCCTTGGAAAGTGCATTAATGACCTGTTCTGCAGTAATGGTTGGGGGGATTATGTTATGTGGTATTTCCTTTGGACTATAAGGGGGAGTGGGAAGGAGAAATTTGAGCTGAACCTGTCAGCCAAAAGGTTGCCAATGGCCTCCATTTCAGTGTGGGTGATGCAATTTACAATAAGTTCTTGCACATTGTATATTTTCTCTAAGGATTTGGACATAGCTGTAGAAAGCTTTGTGGTTACCCTTTGCCTGAGATAAACATTAATCAAAGTAATGGCATTAGCCTCAAACTAACCATCAATGATAATGTACCTGCTCCACTTGTTAACATACCTAGCAAAATATTTTGAACCCTATGAGTGTTAATTAAGGATTTCCATACCATGTGTTTCATATGTGAATAAAAGGCAAAATCTCTGCACCAGAACTTCACATTTTTCAGTTCTAAATGTTCAGCCTTGCTGACATGGGTTTCCTGGTGCAAAATAATGTCAAGGTCAAGCATCTAAATGTAATAGATTATTTTTTCTTTTTATGGAGTATGTAACTATATTAACATTCCAAGATAATAATGTAATGTTTTTATCATGCACAAAATGAAGTGAAACATGTCATTTTGTGTTCTCATACTAAAATATTCAAGCTCTGTTTAAAAAGACCAGAGCCATCTCTATATATATAGGTAAAAAATGTATCAAGATACATTTTCTAAATTGGATATAGTAAATTTGCAGGCTCATGACTCGTAGTACTGAAGGCAAAGCATAAACATCCACCTATCCGTACAATAAGGCATTAAAAGTAGCCTTCAAAAAAAAAACACTAAAAAGAAAATATTAAGAAAACTGAACTGTAGAACAGCAGTGAAAGCTATATATAATTCGTAAGAAATCAGAATGGTACAAAAATATTGCATTCCTAATCCTGCCAACTCAAAGAAACCTTGAGTTTTATTCTAGTAATACCATCCAGCACAGCAAGGTACTAATTATAAAATTACTTATATTAGCTGGTTGGGCATGCCCATGGAGGATTTTGGATTAACCATAAAGACACAAATTAATTCATTATATAGTCACATTATCCTCAGCAGTCTAGGTTTGTATCAAATGGAAAGGTGAGGAAACCATTTTAACATGATGTTTATGGAAGAAACTCATCTATTGCATATGGATAAAAGTTACACACTTTGACTGTCACAGTGCCAGCAGTAGGCCATATCAATAAATAAAATAACAGAAAAAGAGACAAGCAGTAACAAGCCATGTTTTCAACTTATTTGTTAACTATGTTTGTCCGTTGCAAATAATCACAGTAGAGAGAACCACCTAACTGGGTGAGAATGTAAATCCTATGTTACCAACGGCTCTCCATTTGAAAAATAAAAACAAAACATGAGTACAACATTGTTCAGATTACAGATGTGATAAGGAGGCATCAATCTTTGACACCAAAATTGAAAGTCTGAAAGGATCTGTGGTATGAAATAAAACAGACACAAATATTATACCACTAATATTAATAACATCAAGTAACAATCTGTTGAAAATTGACTGTTTTGTTGTAGCAGCTTTCCTTTTATCCATATATTTTTTTTTTTTGAAGAAAGGGAAAGGTTAATGATGTTGCACTGTAGCTGAAGAGATTGCTGGATAGGCTGGTGTTAAGCTCCAGGGAATGTGGTTGCTTTGATGTAATGGGACAGTATACTACCCAAACTGGGCACTTAGCCACATCTCAGTGACTGCAAGCAACCCAAGGATGACCAGACCACAGGAACAGGAAATCCTCAAGTGGGCTGAATATGTAAGTCTAAACTTTTAAGTCTTTTTCAGCAAATTCTCATGGGGAATGTAAGGCTACACTACACTTCCAAATCTCCTCTGAGAAATCACCATCACAATAGACTCATTGATTGTTGATCATGGTAGGGATTTCCTAGTGACCATAGTTTAGAAAGGACTCTCTGTTTGAGAGATTCTGCATCTTAGAGCTGGTTGAAGAAAGATTCTTTGTCCTTTTATGAGGTTTCTGTCTGGTGACTGGAAACATGATTTTTGGGTCATAAAAGCAATGCAGTTCCTGTCTTCCAGGATTTTGGTAATTGCTGGAAAAAAACAGATGTTTTTGCATCTAGCAGGGTTGTCTTAATCCATCTGTTTAATCTTCAGCAAATCCAGTTGAGTTTTCACATTGGTCTGCCTTTGGGTGATATTTCTTAGTGAAATGTGCATTTCTGCCATGTACCCAGAGTGAGAAATAAGTGATTCTTCTATTTCCTTTAATTACCTCTTAGCCTTTTTTATGTATCAGGTCAACAATGAACTAATGTTTATAATTTTACATAATTTGCTTTACTTTTACTTCCTTGACCATAGTAAAGTTGTTTAATGTCTCACACATTTGCTAAACTGCAGTACTGTTAATAATTATCTGCCTGCACTTGTATGTTAAAGAAACAGCATGCATACCTTGGGAAGTAACTTGAAAAATGTCAAACTTCCATATTATTATTATAGTAATGTGTATGCTTACTTCATACATGATCCGATTACATACCTTTATCTCATCTAACTATGTTCATTGTAGGAGCATATTAGTGTTGAAATAATTTTAGGAAACCTTCATCAGTCATATATGTTAGCCATTATACTGTTTGCACCTGTCAGTTTCACAGCATTTTTAAAACGGCAGTTATCTTATTTTTTTCCTCTGGCACTGGTGTAAGGATTAAATGCAGCTATTTGTTTAAGGTATGTATAAGAGTTAATCAAGCATATGTATGATTCATAACTGTTAAGATCATATTAAGCATTCTATCAAATGTAATGTATTCCACAGCTGTTCCTGATTAAAGTACTGACTATTGTTTCCTATTGAGAAGAGGTTAATTTTGTGTTTTCAGTATGTCTTGGAAAGATGATTTCTAATAAATGATAGTCTCAGTAGTTAAAGTTTGTCCATCTATGATAATGCACTTATTAAGGCAGACACATTTTAATGAGTAATTTAAGGACCATGAATTGCTAGGACAGAGGTGTGAACTAAATGGAATAGGACTAGAGTCAGCTAATATGATGTAGGGCAATGCTTCTCATCAGGATACTGGCAGTAATTATTTGGTAGAAAAAAGGCAGACACTCGCTTGTTACTCTCACACATTTATTAATAGTTATTGCTAATGAGAAGGAGCTCCAGACATGTATATGCCATCCATCAATGTGACACCAACTTCAACTACAAAAAAACCCTCTCTTTTTCTTTTAAACTGTAGGAAACTTATTGCTATAAATGTAGTATAATGCAAGCATTCAGTGCTCATAATGCATGGAAGACTGATCAGAGTGTGCCAATTGCCTCTACTCTGGTGGCCTATATCAAAGTCCCCTTTGCTTTTTATGTTTGAGGCATGCACAATGATCTGTAACATATCTATAAACAAACAATAAAAACCTTACATTTAATGGCAGATTTTGCTTCACTTATCCTTTCACTAAAGCTCAGAACTCAGATTATGCTCTCCACGTCCTTTTGATTATTTTCCTGCCTGCTGGCCATATCTAAGGCTATATATGTTTACTGCAGCATTTAACTTACTCATTAGTGTATGCTGCTAACACTACCCACAAAACATGATACCTGGCCTTCTGTGTGTGAGCTAATACACTAAAATTATACATGCAGAGGAAACCGTCACATCTCTCAGAGTGCCTGCAATGTCTGATGGCATAGTAGGGCATAGCTGCATTGTTACCAAGGACTGGCAAGCTATAACTTATTACTACACAGCATAGGGCATAGCTACATTGTTACCAAGGACTGGCAAGCTATAACTTATTACTACACAGCAGTAGGGCATAGCTACATTGTTACCAAGGACTGGCAAGCTATAACTTATTACTACACAGCAGTAGGGCATAGCTGCATTGTTACCAAGGACTAGCAAGCTATAACGTATTACTACACAGCAGTAGGGCATAGCTACATTGTTAACTAATGAAAAACAAATATGAAACTAACCAAAAAAATGTAGAAAAATGAAGAACTGAAGCGAAGGCACAACAGGCTCAGATCAAACCTTTTAATGTAAGCGCTTTTTCTTATGGAAAGGCCCCTTAGAGTTCATTCCAGACTTCATCATGAGTGTAACAGAAATGACACAGTTCCTGGAGTTTACTTATACCATCAACCTGGATGAAATATCCTTTCTTGATGTTAAAATTAGCAAGGATTATGAACTGAATAAATTTAAGTCAACTATATTCAGGAAAGCTACATTTTCCAACAATTATTTATATTTCACCAGTTCCCATCCCACGCATCAGAAGAGAAGCGTGGTGAAGGGACAATTTGTCCGGGCAGCTAGAATGGTGTCCAAGTCAAAAGATTTTTTGATTGAATGTGAAAACATTCAATCTTTGTTCCTTTTCCGGGGATATCCTCATGCTTTTGTAGAAGAAATCAGCCAGGAAGTTATCCTCAAAAGGGAGTCTGGTCATTTTCAACCATTACTTAATGGAGGAAATATGGTTGATGGGACCAAGAACAACAATAATAAAAATGGTATGACTAATTTTAATATCAGTTTTCTTTTTACCTATTGTATGGACTCTCAGGCTATTAAGAACATCATTCTTAAAAACTGGAAAGTGCTCATGGATGATCAGCAACTGATTAAATCAGTAGGGGACAGACCGAAGTTTACTTATAGGCGGGGTCAGAATTTAAAAAATCTTTTAGAACAAACTAGGGTTACACCCAAAAAGAAGAGATCAGGAATGAATAAGTGTGGCACCTGCCAATATTGTAAACATATTTTAGTTTGTACCGCTATCAATATGGCTGGGAAAGAATTTCGTATGAATGGGTCATTTAACTGTAATTCTAAAGGAGTGGTCTATGTGGCTCTGTGTAGAAAGTGTCCTGCTTTTTACATTGGTAAGACCGATAGGCCACTCAAGAAAACAATGTACGAGCATCTTATGCTATCGGAAATGGTGATCTGAATAATTCAATGGCCAAACATATTTGTCAGAATTCAGACCACTATTTTCATTTTGCAGTGTTACAACAGGTACAACCGCACTTTAGAGGGGGTCCTTGGCAGTTACAACTTGAACAACAGGAGGTTTTTTGGCAAATTCGGACTGCTTTCTACATTGCCCCAGGATTAAATGAAATATTGTCCATCAAATGTATTCTGAAGTTAATGGCTCTAAACGGATAAATATTCATCTTTATTTTGATTCTTTGTTATTCTCAAATGCATTTTTATTGTGGTTGGAGCTTTCATGCATTTAGTCATAATTATAGTCATAACCATAGTAACCATCATAATAACTTTTATAAATACATGTTTGCTTGTCTTGCTTGCTTGCATGTTTGTTTGTTTTAGGTTTAGTTTTATTTTCAAAGTTTAAGTATTTTTAAAGTTAAGCACTACTATAAGCATAATTCTTTATATTAATGTATGTATATTTATACAACAAAAAAGGATGTCATAATATGTTTAACATTATTACAGGTGGGATTTTTTAATTGAATTTTTAATTGCTAGTAATAGTCATGATGTCATGATTTTAGCGGGGTATTTAACCATGGTGACTGGCTTTTTATTTTTCATTTTTTGTATTATTCTGTCTGAGGAAGGTGGGGAGAACCTCTCTACCGAAAGTGCTTACATTAAAAGGTTTGATCTGAGCCTGTTGTGCCTTCGCTTCAGTTCTTCGTTTTTCATTTTTCTACATTTTTTTGGATAGCTACATTGTTACCAAGGACTGGCAAGCTATAACTTATTACTACACAGCAGTAGGGCATAGCTACATTGTTACCAAGGACTGGCAAGCTATAACTTATTACTACACAGCAGTAGGGCATAGCTACATTGTTACCAAGGACTGGCATGCTATAACTTATTACTACACAGCAGTAGGGCATAGCTACATTGTTACCAAGGACTAGCAAGATATAACTTATTACTACTCAGCAGTAGGGCATAGCTACATTGTTACCAAGGACTGGCATGCTATAACTTATTACTACACAGCAGTAGGGCATAGCTACATTGTTACCAAGGACTAGCAAGCTATAATTTATTACTACACAGCAGTAGGGCATAGCTACATTGTTACCAGGGACTGGCAAGCTATAATTTATTACTACACAGCAGTAGGGCATAGCTACATTGTTACCAGGGACTGGCAAGCTATAACTTATTGCTACACAGCAGCAGAGCACACTTGCATTATTACCAAGGACTGGTAAATTATAACTTATTACTTCACAGAAGTAAGGCATAGCTACATTGTTACAAGGGACTAGCAAGCTATAACTTATTACTACACAGCAGTAGAGCATACTTGCATTATTACCAAGGACTGGTAAATTATAACTTATTACTACACAGCAGTAGGGCATAGCTACATTGTTACCAAGGACTGGCAAGTTATAACGTATTACTACGCAGCAGTAAGGCATAGCTACATTGTTACCAAGGACTGGCAAGTTATAATGTATTACTACGCAGAAGTAGGGCATAGCTACATTGTTACTAAGGACTAGTAAATTATAACTTATTACTACACAGCAGTAGGGCATAGCTACAATGTTACCGAGGACTGGCAAGTTATAACGTATTACTACGCAGCAATAGGCCATAGCTACATTGTTACCAAGGACTGGTAAATTATAACTTATTACTACACAGCAGTAGGGCATAGCTACATTGTTACCAAGGACTGGCAAGCTATAACTTATTACTACACAGCAGTAGGGCATAGCTACATTGTTACTAAGGACTAGTAAATTATAACTTATTACTACACAGCAGTAGGGCATAGCTACAATGTTACCGAGGACTGGCAAGTTATAACGTATTACTACGCAGCAATAGGCCATAGCTACATTGTTACCAAGGACTGGTAAATTATAACTTATTACTACACAGCAGTAGGGCATAGATACATTGCTACCAAGGACTGGTAAGTTATAGCATATTACCTCACAGCAGTAGGGCATAGCTACACTGTTATCAGGTAGTGATATATATGTACTGTTTTATGATGTAAGGTTGCTGTTATAAAAATTATTTTACAGGAAAAATCTACTTCTTTGTGGTAGGACAAAAGGTCCTTCTGTATATAGGAAATTCCATAATGAGGGGAAAATTAGCATTACTGGGAACAGAATGACAAACTCAAAGATAGACTAGTAGCCATCAAAAATTGCTTAGGAGAGTTGAAGGGGGCATATACTGTTCTTTCTGACTGGAGTAGTGTTTTTTTGTGATAAGCTGTCACACACAGAAAAGTCATTAACACCACTTGCCAGTGTCACTGATCAGTGGAGCAGACAAATGTTCTTGTATGTTAGTATTACCTTGTGGGTACTGCAGTTCTTTAGAAAGGGGCAAGAAGTTACTTCAGACACAGTAACTTTCAAAAAACTGGATTCATGTCAAACATCTCATTTGCATTGCAGACTGCATACAGACTAGGTACTCACCGCAGTGTTCTTCTCAAGTCCACACCCTGCTTTTAAAATGGCGTATGCAATAAGCCTACGTGTCCCATTCAAAAACTCAGTTCTGCAAATAATCACTGTAAGACCTGTTCAATTTTTGATTGTTTATACTTGATTAATTCAGTGTCTGACACATTTATTTTACTAGTAATTACTAAGTAGTTAAATTAACCTATTTGTCTTTATCCCTATCTCATATCTAGCTAGTTCATGCATCACAAGAAGATGGATTGAACTAGAAGTAAACTCTACAGCTGCTTCCTGCCACTATTTATACAATGCATCAGTCTCACATTCAAAGATCATGCTTGGATTTTAAGTGATAAAAATGCCATTTGGAAAGAAAATTTTATATAGTTCAAAAGCCTAACAGCTTCATAATTGCAAAAAGGCCACTTTCTTATATTTATTTTAAGAAAATAGGTATTTGATTATTTTTTCCTTGAAAAGGGGCCTTTACATTGCGTACCTTAGCTGTTTGTGAAATGGGCTATTAGGGGCATACAGACAACTTCTAAGAATTAATATTTATTTAATTCTTAAACTGAATACTCTCTTCTTTGGTTTAAATAAAGAATTTGATTTGAAAGGCTTATTTTAAATCTTACAAATAAAATAAACATTTTCCATACACAGTTGAAGTGTGGCTTAATAACTTTGCCTTTCTTTGTACTGCCTCTTAAAAAGAGGTTTAAACCTTGGTTTGACTTTCTTTCAGACATTAAGACTAAACACAATTTCAAAGAAGTTTCTTTGATTTCAGTTTCATTTTCACATTTCCTAATTACTTCACATCTCAATTTTAAATGTAACAATATTTTCATAGCTCTATTATTAACATATTATATATATATTTCATTATCAGCCACCTTCCCCCTTTGTAATATTTCCACAGTTAAGCTGCCTCTTTTTTCATTATTAGCCTTGCTAGAAATTGCAGGTAATATTACAATATGTTTTTTCAATGTTCTAAATCTTTTGGCTATACACAAACCTGTATCTTTTTCTAATGAATATTCAACAGTATATATAGCTATGTAAACTATGTACATGTTCTGTTTCTAAATGATGTAAGGTATTGTATTTTTTTTCATGTATGTTCATTTACCTATATTCTGTATTTCTTCTGATATCACGTGACTGTTTTTTATGTGCGTGTCAAAGCTGGTGTTAAATGTGAAATTTCTCTCTTCGGGCATCAGCTGAAAAAATGGCTTTATCATAATCAGACTTTCCCAGTAACCAAAGATAAATAAATAAATAATACATAATTTATTAACTTCTAGGTTCTAGGTTCAGAACAGCCCATGTAAATTTGGTAGTGTGTGCAGGAGTCTGTGCAAATGATCTTCCCAGCAAGCTTCAAAGTTACTTTAGTTGCACAGTTCGCAAGTCATACACATCCAAACTATTAAGGTAAAGAATAATCCTGGGAGGTAAAAGCATCAACTGTGTCTGTCATGTTCTTGTGGGACATACCTATGCCTTTCTATGATGGTAATCTGTGCAGGGAAAGCTGCTGTGATTATATCCTGTACAGATAACCAACAGAGCTAAGCAGCACTGTGTGAATGGCAATTTATTATAATATGTATGTACGTGTGTGTGCAGCAATAGTCTTCTCTTGCTACCTGTGCTGGTAAGTTCTCTGCAGTGCACTTTACACAACAGTACAGTTTAGTAATTAATAATTATGCAAATTCCCATGTAATGAGATGTTTTTCTTTAAGGAATTTGGATTGGAAATGAGAAAAGGTTACTACAAGCAGCTTTACCTCATGGTAACCTTTCCAATTCAGAGAACATCCTATTGCTCTGTTTTATCACCAGGTCTAAGGGCAATCCTGACAGCTGCAGCAGATGGTAATGAGAAAATCTGGAGTAGCTAATGCTAATTAGCCATATGTCCTCCCCTAGAAATGCCAGTGGACATAGATTTACAATACAGACCTTTTCAGAAAAATCACTTGACTGCAAAAATTACTATAGTAGGTCAGAAAAGTTAACAATGCAAAAGACAGCAGTCACCCCACTGACATCAATGAAAGAAGTCAAAATGTAGCTAAGATCAGTTGAAAACTGGGGTCAAGGCATGCACATGGGCTTGTGCTTGGGTGTGTGCGCATGCACACTTGCCTGGGCGGTCGCAGAAGGGGGTTAGTTAAGAGTGTGGTCATACATGTGTGTGTGTGTGTCTATGTGTAAATATAGGTAGAAGGGTGAGTAAGTCCATGAGGTGGATCAGTTGTGTAGGGTAGTAGATGCTGAGTATGTGCATGTGTGTGTTTGATGTGTTTGTGTGTGTACCCATATAATCTGAAAGCGTGTGTGGAACTACCTGTGCCAATGCAATGCATAGTCTACTATTGCATAGAAAAATGTGATTCAGAGACTGGCAAATGATAGGATGATAATTCCATCCTCACTGCAGTTACAGCTGTTTCTGAATTAAGTTTTTCATGAAATGCTTAAATTGATGTACTTGTGGTAGGCAATTTACATGAGTGCAAATAATTTTTCTAAGTCCTAGGCTTGGTTAACTATAAATAAGTCTTTAGTATTGCAGAGGAGATCATCTGATTTACACAGGATAACAAGTATGGAAGCACTAGTTTCTATGAATCCTAAATACACAATTATATTCTTTACAATGGTATCTTAGTTTGCACAACAATATGGGCTGTTCATTTTTTTTGTTTCATTTCTCCCTACAACTTTGTGACTTTGATATTCATATATGTAATTGGAGGTGTTTGAATAGCTGTTTGAATAGCTTACTCCTGTGGAGAGTGTAGAGAAGAAATGTCTATTTATTTATTTTAATGTAATTTAATTATTTATTCATTTATTTACTTATGTATTGTGACTTTCAAGATGCATGCTTTCAATTTAAGGAAATCAATGAAGTGTAACTCATTGTACAGACCAATATAATCAAAGTCCTTTAGTCCCTGTTGACCCATGCTGAATTGTCTCTTAACTTACTCTCTTATCACTGATCATGTTTCCTGGGCTCTCCCCTCTTTTTTTAACCACTTCATCATTACTAAATGGCTTAATGTACCATTGGGGGGATTCATGCAGTCTGTAATAACTTAGTCAGTTTCCCTGCTTTACTGTGACTCATTTAAATGTTTTACAAAGTTGCATCTTCTCCTGGATCTCTTCTCTGGTGTCAAAGGAATATTGAGATCTCTAATATCACAAACCTTCTTGCTCTTCCTTAATTATATGCTAAGTGGGGTGATCCAGATACTAGAGCTTTTATTCTTTCACATAAATAAAGACTGTGGATAAGCTTGGACTGTAAATTCACTTTAAACATAAAAAATCAAAAAAAAATGTGAAGTATGCCATGCCTTCTGAAGTCCTTAAACTGTAAGCAGAAGGCTTATATTCCATTCCAGATGTAAGTTCTTACACTGTCATGACAGCCCGCTTTCTAGACATGCTTATAATCAAGAAAATGTGCTAAGACTCTTAATTTTAGTTTTTTTCATCTTTTCAAATTGGAACTTTAGTACTGCTATATCAAAATACAGTAGTCTTTTTGAATGGTCTGTCTCTGAAGTACACCAAGAAGGCAATACTAGCTAATTTTTTTTAAAGGAAAGCTACATAAATCCATTTGTAATATGGTATGTATCAAGATGTTTGGAATATGTCTTGTCTGTTTCCTGACTAATCACTAATCATTCTTCTTCAGATGTTGAATTTTCCTTTTTTCCTTCTTCTTTTTAAAAGCAACTGGTTACTTGCAATTACCCTCAAAGAAGGAAGACCATCTCTGTATTAAACCTTCTAAAGGCATATATTTATGCAGCTCACATATACTCATTTTTATTGTTAATACAGATCACAAATTATTGTCTGTGTAGACTGACCTTATATGTATATCATAATCCATCTCAACTAACCTGATTTATATCTGGTCATGAGAGATTAGTGATTGGATTACAAGAATTAGAAGGATCAAGCAACAATGATTATTGTTCTATCTAGAACTCTCATTAATTCCTCCTGTCTTGGACTCCCTTTAGTATCTATAAGGATAATGCTGAACAAGTCCTTGAAAGATCAGACTGTAATTAAATTTTATTTGTATATTCCTCATATTCATTTTCCTTAAGGTGGACTAAAACTGTTAAGACAGTCTAGTGACACTCAAAGACTTTATCAATACATCCTTATTAAATTAATGTGAGAAAACAAACGGGACTACTATAAGCCCCGAAATCTTTGCATTAAACATAATGCCTCATCTGAAAGCTTTGATCCCAAATGACCTACCAAGCTTATATGCAGTTGAACTTTTACATCCTTCTTAATCATTAAGTACTTTCACTGCACTGGGGGGGCACTGTTACGATATTTAATTATAATTAACTGCTTCAAAACAGTGGCACTAGATATGATTTACAGTCTATCAAATGAAGGTTGAACTATCTTTATATTTGTCTAGACTATGGACTCCATTTATTTTCAAGGAATCTCAACTTCAACAAGCCTCAGCTGTGTAGTTTACTTACATTTTGACAGTGATGAGAATTACAAGAGCCTTTGCAAGCATAGCCAATAATACCCAGGATATGACAGTGACAGTACTATATCTTAATCCCCAGATATGGGATGGGGTAATATCAGGGAAGTGGGTCTTTGAGTTATGGAGTCCTGAGTCATTTTACAGACTCCCTCTCTCCATAAGGGACATGGACAGTAGCCCAGGACTGAATTTACAGTTCCCTATTCATTTATCCAAATTGTTTTTGAAGATAGTGAGGGATGGGCTTTGTTTTACAAAGAATGGAAGTCTATTCCATAATTGAGGTAGCCTTTGGGATACAAATCTGTCTCTCCTGCAAGTTCTGCTTAAGTCACAAATAAGGTTCAGGTCCGTGGAATATTTAACTCTTGTATAATTTTTCTTGTAAATCTGTAACACTTTCATCGGGGCTGGTTCAGAGAATGCCTTGTAGGCCAGGCATAAGTCATATCTCAATAAATGATATGAGATGGAGTAAAAGGATACAGCCTTTAGTTAGTCTGCATAAGACGTGCTTTACGATTTGTATTTTTTTAGTAAGAAACCTCTGGGGTTGTTCCGATATGTGCCTGGTTAGGTACATGCAGAAGGGAGCACTGTACTCAATTATGGGCCTGATGAAGGGTGAGCACAATGGCGCTATGATTTATATATCTTAAGTAGGTTTAAGATATTTACTGTTTTAATTAACCTTGCATTTAATATACATATATATATATATGGTTCTACCTGACTTCGTCGACAGCTGAGAAGACCGACATCGAACTGAGCTCCAGAAGATCAGCGAAGAAGACCGACGAATCGCGGGTTGCAGAACATCGACAATGCAGAAGACCGACACGACGGATGACAACACCAACGCCGAGGATGCCGACATGGGGAAAGGCTGTGTGAGTATGCGGTAGTGACGGACGTTAGGGTGCGAGGCAGGTAAGTGTGGAGATTGACGGTCTGTGGGGATAGGGGTGGGTTAAGTGAGTTAGGGTTAGGGAGCGATAGGGGTGGGTTAAGTGAGTTAGGGTTAGGAGCGATAGGGTGGGTTAAGTGAGTTAGGGTTAGGGCATAGGGTGGGTTAAGTGAGTTAGGTTAGGGCGATAGGGCGGTTAAGTGAGTTAGGGTTAAGTGAGTTAGGTTAGGAGCGGTAGGTAAGTGGATAGTGACGGACCTTAGGGTTAGGTAAGGTTTAGTGTGGGCTTGTAAGGATTTTGGTGTGCTTGTTGTGTGTGTGGTTTGTGGAATGGGGATGTGTTTTGTTTTGTATGGGGTTTCGTGTTTGTGTACCGTCGGTTATTTCGTTGTCGGTTATGTGTGGTTTCGTGTTTATGGACTGTCGAATATGTGGTGTCGGTGATGTGGTTGTCGGTGTTGTGTGGTTTCGATTATGTCAGGTAGAACCATATATATATATATATATATATATATATATATATATATATATATATCTGGGTCTAATTTCAATGAACTCAACAAAACTACGTTTCAACAAATTGTAATTTCACAACCCCTTTTTCCTCAAAAGTGTGTTTATTCAAAAAGGCACTTTTGCAAAAAAACGCATAAGTGAAAAGCACTAAAACAGGAAAAAAAAAAACATGAGTACAATAACTACATGTATGCAGGGGGTCAAGCCCCCCTGCACCCCTCACAACCCCACTACTTATATAGTCTCACTCTGAAATCACACTACAGTGGAAAAAAGGGAATATTCCCTTATCCCCACTGTGCTGTAATGTAAACAACATATGCCATTGCTTTTCACTTACTTGCTTTTTCACAAAAGTGCAGTTTCAAATAACTGCATGTTCGGGAAAAAGGAGTCGTGAAATTATGGTTCGTTGAACCATTATTTCATTGATTTGAAATGAGACCCCTTATGACATTTTAGTTTTAGGTGAAATTAATGTGCAAATAAAAGTTAACTGAAATAAGTTGCAGATTTCTATAGTCCTACCACAGTTATCACAGAAACTTATTTTTGTCTTTTATAGAAATTTGGCTTTTGCATATGTTACTATATTATTACCCTGCTTAAGAAGATTTGGGATGTTTATCTCGTACACTGACCAGTTTTCTTTGATATTCCCCTTTTTTCAGTAATCTATTTACTGAGTTTGGCAATATATCAAAATGTATCTATTTTTTTATACAATTAGCTTGCTTTCTTTGACACTTCACTTCCTTCTCTCAAATGGGTATCATCAATGTTTGATCTGCTTCCCAAAACAACATGAGCCGCATTTCATTTAAGGCATACATTTTGACTACATTCATTACTTTAGAGGACTCAGAACCTGTAATGATGCTGGGAACATGTAGGTGTCTGGACTGATGAACCTAATTTTAGGGAACACTGTACTTTGTACCACACTGAGAGCTCTTATTGGAAGGCTGTTTATTTATTAAGAGATATGTAAGTAGCATCAGATTATTTAACCACTGATTTTTAAATTATCCAGCAATGGGCTTTCAGGCAGTGGGTAAGATGTGAGAAAGCAGCCTGTCTTTCTATTGGTCAAGCTTTAATCTCATGTCAGTATGAGAGTGCTACTTTTTTTTTTTTTTTTTTGTTTTTGTTTTTGTTACCAAGGCCATCGCAATTGGATGTGCACTCTCCCCTCCTGACTCCTTAGGTCATACTTACTCTTATGAGACACTAAACAATAATATTTGCTTCTGGACAGCATTCAAAGTTTCAGGATAGATAGGCTCCTGATTGTGAAATCAGGTATTCTCCTCATAACCTTTGCATTGGGTATGCCCATCCAGTCCGATTTTATCAGAACCTGGAGTCCTATTTACTGACCATGCTGTAGCAATGTGTAGCTAAAGAGGTCTTGTTATTCTTATATTTGTGAAATCCTATTTGGACCAAAATGATCTAGATAATTTCTGCATTATGTCTAACCTTCCCTTTTGGATACAATTGTTGAACAGTTTGCTTATCTGCACTGTGAATCATATTTGGCAGTCAATAAGGCTCATAGCCCCTCATGAATCTAGGCTTTGCGCTCACCATAATACAGAGGCTGCCCTTAGATGGGTAGCGAAGGATCTTCTTGTGACTAACAATCAGCAGTTTTACACAGTGCTAGTTTGACTTGATTTCCCTCTACAGCTTCCAGCACCATGGCAACAGTATCTTAATGAATAATTATATGTCTTCTCTGGTATCTCCTGTACTGTTGTAGAAAGGTCTGCATTATACTTCCCTGATCACACACAGAGGGCAGTTTTGGGTAACAGTTCCTCTCGCTCTTGCCTTCTGCAGTATAGAATGTTATATAATACAATTTAGGTTTGTTAGTCCTTACTGTGTTTACACTGTCTATTGCAGATCGCATTAGAAGAAGAGCTTTATTTTATAACTGGTACTCTAATGACACTTGGCTGTACTTCTACATCCCTCAGGAATGTATGATCACTCATTATCCCCTAGGAGACTATTTGAATGTTGTTTAGTCTTACTAATAGTCAGTTGAAGCTGATCATGCCCAAAACGTTGACCATTGGTATGACACTGGGGAAGATTTTTCCCTTACCACACCTCATCTTCTATTCCTGGCCATTTGTATGATGCTGTGAAAGACTCTGCCTTACCCCATCTCATCTTCTACTCCTTACAAAGGCAACAGGTGGATTTTTTAGTTAAATACTTGATCTTGACATTACAGTTGATAATCATCTGTCACTTATGGACCAGTTGTCATCCATAGTTAAGTTATCCTTTTTCCATTCACAGAACATTGCCAGGAATAGACACCAGATATTCCTGAAAGATGTCATAACTATCCTCTGTGTTTTAACTATATCTTACTTCAATTTCTGCAATGCCCTATACCTAACACAGTGGCTGACTGGTTATAGCTAATGGCACACTCTGCTACCTAGTTATTTACTGGTACTTATTATAAGCACAATGCTCCTGTTCTGTGGGTGCCTAGTTGCATACAATTTTCAACATCACAGATGTGGCATTTTTATCCCTATATAGGCTGTACCTTCTTATCTTAATAAAACTATTGACCCTTACTGCAAGCATTTTGCGCTGTGTGTAGCCTTTTTGTGGCTACAACTGGTTCCACTGGGAGGCTTTTTTCTGTAGTATATTTACTTGCTCTTCAAGCACTACACCCCAGAAGTTACGTTTTAGTGAATTAGGGACTGTCCTGCATCATTTTCTGCAGAGCATCTTTCAAATATCACTTATTTAACACGGTCTTTAGTGGTGACCGTTATGAGCAGCTGTTGGTCTGGCCGTGATTCTCTTTTGGTTTTCATGTATTGAGTGTTGCAGTGCTTTTATTATTTGCAGCTCACATTAATAGACAATCAAATAAATACAGATGTGAATGATATACCTACTTTTCAAGCATATTAGAGAGACTAATATTGCTAGTGTGAATCATGATGAAAAGTTAATTAATACTGAGGCACCACTGTTCAAGCAGGAGGACCTCATTTCTAGGTAAAATCATGGAAGCTTGAATGCCATAAGGAATAGCTTCATGCCATGCAACTACATGCAGATAAAATGAAAAATAAACTAGAACATCTGAAGAATAATTGTTTTAAAAATAAATTTGTAATGACTCTACTGGCTGAAGTGAAGTATGGGAGTATTCTTGTATTACTATTCCTGAAAATTTTTTTTCCACATGTTTCCTATATGTTTTGTTATATAGTATACATTTGCATTTTTTGAGATCATTGGATTTACATTTTGAGTCTGGCATCTGGACTAGAAGGTTTATTAAATATTTAAGGATGTTTTACATACACTGTATTTTTAAAAATTGATTAGGGATGATTCATTGGGGGAGGGGGGGTGTATGTATGTCATGTGATTTTGTATTTAGTATTTAACATGGCTAACCACACTACATACTATTTTAACCCTGAAGAAGCTCGGTAATAACCGAGCGAAAGTGCTTGGTTTATTTGTTCGTTGGTGTGGTTTGGACTACGTACCAATAAAGGTGTTGTTTTTAACATATCTGGTTCGAAAATACATTCCTTGGAGATTCGGGTCCTGTGGCCTTGGATTTTGGTGATTTTTGGTTTTGTGTCTGCATTTTTCGATATTTAGTATTCTTTTGAGAGTCATTCAAAAGGAAAAAGTTATGTTTTTATCAATATACATTTAGCGACATAATGCTACTATTTCTGTTGAAAGAGGTGCTGAATTATAAAAGACATCCAATTCACCCATTCTAAGTTGTTTCTATATGTAAACCAAAGTACTGGTTCTAAAGGTTCCTAACAAAAAAAACATGACATTTTGTGAGAATTGGACAAGAAAACATCAATACATTATATACCAAACTACATGCATTTGTCGATGCTAATGTACGTGAGTTAATTGTTGATTTTCGGTAAAGTTCCCTGAAAATTTTGACATTTCATTATAAAAATGCTTTTTTAATCTGAATTACATCATAAGGCAGAACTAACTATAACTAAGTTTAAATACACTAATAAGACAGCATTTCCTCATTAGCCTGAGGGCATTGACAGCAATAAACAGGAGAGTGATTTTAAGCCAGATAATACAACTGCTAATATAAGGAGGACTGCTACATGAGTAACACAGTATAAATCACCTGAAGCAGAAAGAATTTGCCTATTTATCTACTTCATACAACTTGCAGGGAGTCCAGATGATACAAAGTGAGTTTCCTTTGCATCTGACTGATCGTTTTGTTACATTACCGCATGAAGATTCCTAGGAAAAACAAACATTTGGTTCACCCTCTAAGACAGCAGCTTTATACACCATTGGGGTTGACCAACTGCAGCACTCATTAGAGAGAGCTGATATGCTGATGCATGTGCACTCAGCAGCTAATATGTGGAATAGGCCTAACGAATGCAATCTCTACTAATTCATCAGCATACTGTGCACTACAGCTCGATTTAAAACCTACATGGCCCAGCATCAGCATGTGTGCCAGAGAGTAAAACATTCTGTGGTTATGCCCGCACTGCTTGGGGCATCTGCCAATACCTTCAGACTCAGAGTTTTCCCTCGGCCTCACTCCATGCCTTAGCACGTGGAACCGTACTCTGGACTTTGGAAAGTATTTATTATTTATTACTTTATTTATCTTTAGGCACACACAAAATCTCATTGTGTACTTTTCTGTTTTAATTTGCAAGATGGTATTCAGTTATTAGTACTAATTTATGTTACATTATAACCTAACACACATTTTCATTCCTTTTTTTATTTAAGGAATGTCAAAGGAATGAGTTTATACCTTCTGTACTTCAAACGCCATGTTTTACACCTGCACATTTTTGATTTGGAATTAAGCATTAGAATGGTAAATACCCACTAACTTGCCCCAAAGTAGACAGAATATTTTCTTTACAGAGCCTTTCAAATTACAGAAGAATAGTTACTGATTAACTATATAAATGACATCTAAACATGCCATGATTTTGTACCTGTAATACAGTTTTACAAGAGAATCTCCTATTTGTTTGTTTTCTTTCCTTCCTCTGTCATTCTTTCTTTAGTTATTTATTCCTCAGTACCTGTGACAGGCATTCTTCCACCCGTCTTCAAACCTACAGGAACCAAAGCTGTCTTTGTCGTTTCCAGTGGAGAAAATAACATGCATGCACTCTTCTGCATTATCCTCCCTTTTGTATGTGCGTCACTCATATTTGATCACTGGAGATTGTTTAAATAATTTTATATGATTCCATCTATTTCATGGATTCCTACCTTAAAATAAATAATGCAGTATATGTAAAGGTTTTGGTGTGTAACATATCAAGAGGACTGTATGTCAATAGCTAAAAAAAGGAAAACTAATACATTTTTTTTCTGATTTCTTATCAAGAAACTAAAGAGCATAGTAATGCCTCAGTGTGGTGAACATATTAAGAAGTGGTGTGATAATTTATGCCCTTAGTGCAAAAAGAGGGACAGCTTTGTTGTATTATTCTCTAAGATGGCAACTTACTCATGAAAATACAGTCCGGAGGGTATATGGGAAGATGGGGGATTACTGTATTACACAGCTCAGGAGAGTGCCTTAGGGAAATCTTATGGACTAAATAAAGAGTTTCAGTTTTGATACAAGCTATTAATATATGGACAGATCCTATTATGAGAATTATTTTAAAAGAGGACTTTAATGATTTGATGGACAGCAATTTCCTGAGATTCACTTTATGAGTATAATCCATTTCAAAATGCAAATCAGCTGGCAGATAGTTATTTAAGACATTGTAAGATGACGCGGTGGTACAACGGTAGTGTTGCTACCTCACAGCAAGAGGTTCTCCCGTTCGATTCTTGGCGTGGCTTGGGACTGCCTTCTGTATGGAGTCTGCATGTCCTCCCCGCGGTTGGGTAGCATTCGAAAGACATGCGTCCGTAAATGGGCGTGCCTTCATTGAAGGTTGGGCATCGAGCTGGCACCTCGGCGTTTTGTAAAAATCTACTGCCAATTATTAGTGGACCGGAGTTCCTCTGTGGCAACCCCTTACTGGGAAAAAGCCGAAAGACAAACAACAACAACTTGCTAATTCATGTAAAATGTTCCATCCCAAAAAGCAACACTAAACCTACTGAGCATCTTATGAAGATTGAGCAACAGATATGATTACTGGCTTATAAGTAATAGCCTCATAAACAGTGGTTAGTGCAGTCCTTACATGCTCTCTCTTTCTCTGAGATCACAATTTGATTGATGTAGAGCTGATAGGTAAAGGATCTCCTAATACCGTCCACTCCAGCATAAACAGTGGATTTCTGTATCTATTGCTGTTGAAATGTCCATTGGATAAAGAGCTTAGCATAGCATTCTTGAAAACTATTGGTAAAATGAAGAAACAACTGAATGATATAATTTAAAATAAGTGAGCAGAAAAAAGTTAAGGATTCCTTAGGAACAGAGAGTTATGTGATGCACTCAAACAAAGGAAGTTTTCAAAACACACTAAAGTTCTAGATCACAGCCGTGAACTGATTAAAATAAAAAATAAAGATTTTTATTTGACAGTTTAAACCAGCCAGAAGAAATATGAATACACCACTGATTACACAGCAATAAGAAGGATTCCACTTATTTTACTGGGGAAAAAGAATCTGTCCCCATGTTGATTGGTAGATGCAGAATAATTGTAGTTTCTGATTGCTTGAGAGTTACTATTAAAAATAGGTCTGACTAATTATGTACCCTATACTATTTGTTTGGTTTGACTTGTTCTTTGGTTGGGGAGAGAGGGAATTTATTCCTATCTTCATTTTAAAACTCTAAAACTGTAAGGTATGTTTCTGCTGGGGGGGGGGGGGGGCAGAAAGTGCAACACATGACAATTGTACTGTATTTCTTCAATTTTCTTTCTGGTTACTTGAGAGTTCTGGTTGCTTCAGTTCCATTTAACTGAGAGTTTACTGTGGTAGAACATTCCTGCATAAAAACTGTGGCTTAAAGAAGCAAAGGGTAGATTAACTTTAGAAGATGACAAACTAAGCATACGGTGCATACGTATTTCCCAAAATATATGTATTACAGAGCAGAATGCTAAGTTTAATGCACTCCTGGGTAATATTCAATTTTCTGTACCACCTCATTTGGAAAACAAAAATCTTAAAAAGACCTGTTACAGCTCACAATGTCTCAGGTGCAGTATGTTACCTCAAGTAGTGAAATAGCACAAGGGATTGATTACGTCACCAAAGATTTTCAAAGCCTTCAGAGATATTTTAGCACCACAGTTATTACAATTCATTAGAAGTAAAGCTGGCTCAATATTTCAGTAACTAGGCAACTATTGTAGTTTTTCCAAAGTGAGATAAAAGCAGTAAAAAAACGTTCAGTTACAGAGCTATTTCATTGCTTTTTAATTAAACTAAGCCTTTTGAGAATATATTGCCAACAAATTAAAAATATTGTTCATAATGTCATATAATCTATGAGATAATGGTTTGCAAAACCACATAGAGAGATTTCTTTCATTCATTGCAATTTGCAAGACTACAGCTACCCAACACATTTTACTTAACATCTATTCTAGTAAAGCCTTTCCCTCCACAAAGTGACGCAAAGCATTGATTAATGGTCAGAATTTCACATCTGGTTTAATAACTGATACAGGAAGCCAATGATACAGATTTGTCATAATGAGGAATTATCAACGCCCTTTGAAAGAGCAACAGCTATGAAGCTTGGTTTCCCATTATTGTCTTTTTCATGCTAACACTGAGTCATGATCAGTTGTATAGTCATGCAAAGTCACACAGCATCCTAATGAGGGCTGTAACCTGCAGCATAACGACTGTTTGTTAATAATTGACCATCTTCATGTTATTCCCACTTCAACATATTTCCACGCTACTTTAGTCTCTATATTTCTTACCTAGAGTGGAGTAATGATCCACAGGAGCTTTTTGCAGCCTCAGTCTGAGAGCATTGCCCAGTTAGTGGACTCTAATAAAATTTGAATAGAAATACTTTAGACTAATGATAACAAATCTCTCAAAGTTCCTTCGAATCTCGTATGACAGCAATTGCAGGTACAACTGTACTAATTTTTATTCCAGTGGTCAGCACAGAAAAAAAGATTCCTGTATCATGCTTCACTAGTTTTAGTACACCAACAATCATCTTGGTGCATGGCAACAGGAATACTTAGCTTTTGCCAAACTCCTCCTCTTTGTTTATCATTTACTGCAGACTAGGCTCCATACATTGCTAGAGAAGTTTTCAAAGTTGTTAAATAAAGTCAAAATCTCAGAAGTTGACTTAGGTTAAGATCTGTGTGCCTAACCCATCTGAGGGTTACTGGTTTCCTAATCTGTTAGTTTATGTTCTGGCAGCTTAGTTTTTTCTCTTTGCTACCAGCAGTTTCTGGTTTCCTCTTAGATACATGGATACGGCCTAAAGCATAATAATCCACGATGTGTCACACAAGAAAGAGTAGATAGACTTATAGTGTCATGTGTCATGCCTTAGTCAAAGAATGGAAACACTAGAAAATTAAATTGTTGGCTTAAAAAAAACCAAAAGAAAAGCTATATATGTGGGATGGTGGATGCATGATGGCATCTGGAACCTGCCAGCTGCAAATGTATTCATACAATATTGTTTTGAATGGATCTAGACCACGTTTTTTGTTTCCACCTTTTTTCTTTTTTGAATATGTGTACCAGAATGGTACATATACCCATTTCCCTTATGTACTTTTAAAAGAATGTTCATATTTGTTCTAAAGGTCCAGCCTTTTGGCAGTCACTAGATCTGCAAACTACTTTCCATGAAAGAGGTCAGACCACCTCCTCACCCATGTTAGGTCCCTTTTAGAATAACTTCCCTAATCTTGGTATTTCCAGTTTGATAAGGGAAAAAACAAATATCAGAAATGTATACATCTTTTAAATACATGGAAAAGTCTCCACTTGATAAACTGCAACAGCAATGGAACAGTGTAATAGGTGAATTACTTCCCTTTCGCACTGCCTTGTACATTTGAGGGAAAAGATTAAGTTTAAATGAATGCTTGCTTTCTCTTTCATATCTTTTATGCTAATCAGAAAATTGCAAAAACCTATTATTCTGACTTAAAGAAAACGGCATGCAACCATTAGACAAATGCAGATGTTGCCATCTACTACAAACCATCTTTGTTCACATGACATGGCAATGCAAAGATGTCCGAAGTGTCATAACGAGACACCTAATGTCAGAGGCATTTGCTGTCCCCACTAATGCAAGTTCATCAGCACAATATTTAAATTTCATCAGTGACACAAACCGCAGTCCTGTCAATAGATAACATTTGAAAGGATGCCAATAAGTGTGCATTATATAATTGTTTTAGGATGGAATTCTTCCAAGCTTTTAATATGCTACAGAAACAACCTAAATATAAAGTCTTTCACCAAGACTTGAGGGAAGTTTCCATATTATATGGTTAATATTTGCTTTTACTTTTCTTGAGAAAGCTATTTGATTATGTTCAGAAATGATGCACTTTGAGTTACTTAAGATGTAAGTGAATATGTAGTTTATCAATCCATTCTGGGTGTGAGGAGGAAGGAAGAATATGTAAATCCACAGAGGAAGTTATAATGGTACACCTACCATAGCAGTCAGGCCATGGGTTGCCATCAATTTCATATACATTTAATTTAAGGATAATTTTGTTTGCTTTGCCTTTAAGTCTTCAGATTTAAAATAAGAGCTAAAGTCACCTGTTATTAAACCTATTCCTTGCATAACATTAACATCTTTTACCAAAAAAAAAGACCTAGTTTTTACATCTGATATCCTACTAGTCTCATTGCAATCTGTTATGAGTGCTATGCAGCCACATTTGTGTGCATAACAGAAGAATAAGTGATATAATCAGATACAATCTGACAGGTCCTTTCTAGTATTGTCAGCCCCTTCTACCTGAAGGACAGATGTAGCTACAAAGAGATGGAAGTCCGTGTATATATTTTGTTTAATTCAGCTTGTTACTTACAAATATATCTTAAAGATGTATGAAGTTATCTTGTGACTCATATACTAAGAAAACATGCTATTCAGAGGTGAGCATACTCCATTGTTCTAGGCTTATACATATTTTATTAGCATTTGACATGCCTAAAAATTCACCCGGATATTTTTATCCTCAAAGCAGTACTCTTAACATGTGATACTAGTAAATACTTTCTAGATAAGCGATACAGTAAACTCTCAGTTATCCAGAACTCAAGCAACCAGAACTCTCAAGCAACCAGAAAAAATAATCGAAGAAATACAGTACAATTTTCATGTGTTGCACTTTCTGTCCCCCCCCCCCCCCCCGCAGAAACATACCTTATGCTTTTAGAGTTTTAAAAAGGAAGATAGGAATAAATTCTCTCTCTCTCCCCAACCTAAAAACAAGTCAACCCAAACAAATAGTATAGAGTACAGTATTAGTCAGGCCTATTTTTAATAGTAACTCTCAAGCAACCCAAAACTAAAGTTATCCAGCATTTACCAATCTCCATGGGTGCTGGTTAACTGAGAGTTTACTGTATAGACTGATGTCTTCCTGTCTTAATTAAAATGGTGTTATATGCATGTAAAGCAAGCAAAGTAACTGCAACATCTACTAGTAAATAATGCTAACATAAAGTAACTATATACAAAGTCTGAAAATCAAAGAGAAAGATTTGCAGATATTTGTTACTTGATTTGAAGGTAATACTTAACGACATCTATATATAGTCATTTGAAATATTTCATTTCTTCATGGACTTCATTGTTACCTGCATTTGGTTAAAAATGGGACTTTGTTCCTCTTACAGTTTATATACATATCTATTTTTTTCCCATATGCCTCCTGACTATTTGGATCAGCACTACCACAGCCATGTTCTAATTGTTCCCATACATTGAAACAGACATTTGCAATGTGGATAAGCTACCCAAGAAGTCATGAAGTTTTCTTAAATATATGCCCTAAACCCAGCTCTGGTAGGTGATATGTATATCCATGTAAGTCTGGGATTGACATGTCGTCTCTGTGTGCATGCATGCATGCTCTCACAGATACACAATGAATGCTATGAAGGCTACTGCCTGAATCCAGATTAACATAGCAAAAGCATATGTCTGATACCTTTAAACTGTGCAGATGTTTTCCTCATATTTTTAGTCCTTTTACATAAAAGTGTTGTTTTCTGGCAAATTAGTGGCAAATCATTAACAACTGATGTTAGAAAATAATGACAGATATTTGAGTTTGAGACTTCAAACCCTTCAGAAAATTAATGCTAATGCAAAACCAGTTGTTCTATCAGCTTTTTAAGTTTGTAAAAGCAATATTTAAAATGTGTCCCTCTTTTTGGGCCTTTACCCCACTTTTATTTATGGCTTTGCCCAGACATATTACTCTAAGAGGTTGAGAGGTATGATATGTCTCAGTCCAATTTGTTTCATGTTGCCTGGAAATCTTCTAGCAGGTGTCAACACTGCTTGAGATCAGACCACCTCTCCTGATGTCATAGGACTGGGGATCACTATATGCTATAAATTTGGAGTGCAGAAAACCTAAGTACCTACAGATAATACAAGCAGCTTTGAGTATAAAATGGATGCAAAAACAATATGCTGGTTTCTTCTCATCTACTATTCAGCAATAATGTGAGCAAAAACAGTTCATCAACTTCTTCATGCAGTCATTATTAATTCCATTATATTGCCATGTGGGTCTTCCCCTGTATTATGAAGGGGTTCTGGTTTGTTCAAACCTGTGCCTCCATGATTTTTTTTCTGCTTCCACCATACAACTTAGATGATAATCAAACTGGGCAGACCATCCTTAGATTTATTGTAGTAATTAGTGCCTTGGTCCAACCACTACCCATTTATTTATTTATTTTGTACACTCCTTTATTCATTCTCCTCCCCAGCCTCCCTTGTCTTAACCTAATAGAGCTCAGGAATTTTAGTAAAATAGTGTTGACAATCTTACTCCTGTACTCTTCTGATTACTATTAGAGTTAATGGCTGTGACCCAGACCAAAATGTAATTAGCTGCAACAAGCCCCTGATCATGGTGTGCATCCCAATTAGATAAGGCTGGTCTCTCTCATGGAACATGAACAGCAGCTTGACCTTTATCTGCACTGGTATTTGAGGTAACTGTCTTGAACTGGATGGATGGGCATTACACTTATTAGAAGTCCAGTCTCTCTAGTGAAACCCATTTTTGACAACAACCAGACATTCTAAACCAAAACCAATACCAAAGTGAAAACACCAGCCAGAAACAAACAATAGACTCAATTCGGGCAAATTTATTTTGTTATTTTTGTTTAGCATTTTCATCCTCAACAGGACTTCATCAGAAACACTTTATTGTGGGGGGCACAATGGTGACAGGATAGCAGCACTGTCTCAATTCTGTGTTACAAGAATTATATTTCTGACAGGAATTAATAATTTTAAGTCATTATATTAATTTTATTTTTGTGGAATTTTATTCCTTTTTCATCTGGGAAGACTCTTTTTTAAACCACTGTTCAAATGTTTTCCTGTTTTATAAAAGCAAAAAGGTATGCTTATTACCTTAAAATGAGTTTCTCGAAATCCAATTCACAAAATATGTCAATTAAGAAGGAATTACACTTAGTTCATACTAATATCCAAAAACTATCATTTCTAATGAACAAAATGGACAATAAACTGGACAATTTAAAAGAAAAATGTTCAGAGCAATTAAACCAACTACACAAAATATTGAAACAACACAAACTGCAGATCTTGGGCACAAAAGATGCTCTGAATGATATCAAAGGAAGGGTAGCAGAGGATGAACATAACATTGAATTCCTATTGAAACAGAGTACCTTATTACTAAATAAAATAAATGATCTTAAGCTTTTCTCCCCAGGCCTCCACTGAAAAAGGACCTGCGTCCAGTCGGATTTTCCTGGTCAACAAATGTAAATAAATAAATAAATAAAATAAATCTTGAGAACAGATCTAGGAGAAACCATATTTGGATTTATGGATTACCAGAGAAGATGGAAGATGGCAACATCATTAATTTTCTTACCTCAAGGCTTTCTAAGACTTTGAAACTTCCAGAGGCATTTTCTTTTGGTATTGAAAGAGCCCACAGTTCACTGGTGGTCTCTACATTGGCAAAACAGTCAAATCCAAGGTCCATAACTGTTAATTTTTTCCTATCCAAGACAAAGAACTGATCTTAAAAACTGCATGGTCAAACTCTCTGATTAATTTTAATAGTCATAGCATACGATTTGATCATGATTATTCATCCTCAGTAATATAAAAAAAGAAAAGAATTTCTTCTTTTAGTGACGGAACTGGAAAAAGTCTCAAATAATGTGCATATGTTATTTCTAGCTAGATTGAATGTCCTTTTACTTGATGGGGTCAAAATATTTGCATCCTTAAGAAACAGCAATGACTTTTCTAAAGACAAACAAAGTTTTAGACCATATGGAGGACATGGATTTCAGTGGTGCTTCTTTGAAGAGACAAGTAGGGAAAAAACACAAGGAAGACAACTAAAAAGAAAAAAAACTAAAAGAAAAATATCTGTTTTTCCTTCTTTACTTCTATTTCTTTTTCAACAAAACAAGGGTAAACGTATTCTTATATCCAAATACATCTAAAAGACAATGTTTTACAGCAAATCACAAAAGGAAGGTATAAATGTCTTTATATTTATAATATTTTTTAGTGTCTCATGTTACTTATAATATTATTTGTTGGATTTTTGATCTCCATTCAAATATATCCCATAAAGTTAAATATATAAATCATTGCATATGGGGGGGGGGGGCTCTACATATCCATTTGCGATTGCTTCTCACTCTTAGTGTGCTCAGCTAACTCCTTCTCTCTTCAGAGATAAAATTTCATTAACTTGGATGAAAAATTTATTTTGAAATATACAGTACCCTCTTCCATGTCATTTTCTTGTATTGAAGATAAATTTATGACCTTTGAAATATATATTTGTGATACCATATTAATTGCTGTTGTAATATATATATATATATATATATATATATATATATATATATATATATATATATATATATATAGGCTTGGAAAATAGTGCATTAATAGAGATATATGAGGGCCCTATTGAAAGTTAACATGATTGTAAGAAGGATACAGATGCATACTGTTTACATATAGAATTTGTTCAGAATATAACATACCTTTTTTCTTATTTCAATATTAACTGTATGCTGAGGAATGGAGTTTGAATAAGAAAGCTAGAGAAGTCCATTTGAAAAGTTATGCTATTCAAATGAAATGTGTTAAACCTCATTGATGGGTTGAGTTATGTTTCAATTCAATGTTTAATATTTTATTTTACAAAAATATTATTTCTGGTGTCTGTCATCAGTAATTACATAAATACAACATATAACTATACAAACTCACACTTAGTCATACACACAAGCAAGATGTATACAAGGAGATATGTGATTTTCCCTCTGTCTTTTACTTTTTTTCTTTGAAAATATATAATTAGATACATGTCAACAAATTCAATATTTATGAAGTGTATTTCTATCAATGTGAATGGTTTTAATAAAGGTTCTAAGAAAGGTAGTTTATATAAATACCTAAAAATGTCTAATTCTCAAATTATATTTCTTCAAGAAACACATTTATTAAGAGAAGACATTAATAGACTTAACACAAATTCATATTCCGTACTTGCTAGTTCACATCATAGACAAAAGAAAAAGGTGTTGCAATCATATGAAAGAACACAGTACTGATGTTCAAAATTTTAAGTAGCCATAATTGGTTTTTTCGTTTACATCTGTTTTTACATCCGCACTTTTATTTTGTGTGTGTGGTGGAGTATTTTTGTATGTATTATCTTGGTTGTGGTGTGGTTCCTCTTCGGGATAATACTGAAATGTTTTGTTTGGTAACTTTGCAAATTAATAGAAGTATGTATACATTCATTAATGTTTATTGGACACCTGGGTTAGGTATTAAGGTAGTTAAACAACAGCTTGATGAGAGTATGCAATTCTCTAAAGGAAGCATTATATTTGTTGAAGATTTTAATTGTATATTAGAAGACAATGACAAAAATACTACTAATAAACATAGAAACACAGCATAATCTAAGGCTTTAATAGACTTCATAGATTTGTTCAATTTTAAGGATAGTAATCATTTTTCAGAGGTAAATTCTTTATTTTTTGCTTAATTTTCACATAGACATGGTATGGATTCCAGGATAGATAGGTTATATATTTCAAGTAACTTTGTAACAAAACTTGAAAAAGTTAAAAATTATTTTTTGCCCACTATGTGATCATAACTCTATCACTTTTGAAGTAAGGACAAATATTAAAATTAGTATTTCTATCACTAGAATACCATTGTATAAAACCAACTTGATAGAACTGAAGGGCTTTTGAATAAAGAAGGTCAATATTTTATAAATAGAAACTTAACCAAAGATATTTTTGAAGTTTTTATTTGGGAATCCTTAAAATCATATATGTATGGCAAATTTGTTTTTTTGGTATATAAATAAAAAAATGGAATAAAGACTTGATAAAATATCAAGAGAAAGTAGATAAACCTAAATTATATATACACAAAGGTAGAAAAGATTTAGAGAAAGAACTTCAAAAAATGAATAAAAATACTTAGAAATCTTACATCATAAAACTATGATTAATCTAGAAAAGATAAAAATGAATTCTTATTTCTTAGATCCTAAAAGTTAATATAGAGTAGCAAATAGAACAGAAAGACTATTTAATCTAATAAAATCAAAGAGGTTTATATTCCTGGAACTAAAAAGAAAGCCACAGATTTAGAAACATTCTAGAAGCTTTCAGATTTCATTTTATTTCAATTAATACATGCAATCCAGATATAGAGTCACAGGGTAAATAAAAAATATGTCTTAAAAGATATGTTAAAATTAATTACTAAAAGATCAAATAAAATTAATAAATACGCCTATAGCAATGTCAGAACTAAAATCTCAAATTAAAGTAACGTTAAATAAAGCCCCTGGAAAAGATGGCAAAATTCCAGAGATAGACAAACTTCTTTCTATAGAAGCTTTAGTACTTTTATTAAATGTATGTTAACTAGTCAATGGACCAGAAAAAAACCTCCCTCTTGGAAATATACATTAATTTCACTTATATTAAAACTAGATAAAGATGAAAAAGATTGTTCTTCCTATTGACCAGTTTCTTTATTAAGCATTGATTACAAAATTTTCATGTCAATATATGGTAATAGAATTAAACAGTTCTTACCATTATTAATAAATGAGGATCAAACAGGTTTTATTATAAATAGAAATTCATACAATAACATTAAAAGTATATTTACAATAGATTACTTCAACTATACAAAAAGAAATCTAACTTTGGTTAGTTTAGAAATTAATAGTGCCTTTGATTCAATACATTGGGATTATTTGTCATTGGTACTTAATGAAGATAATTTTTCTAAAATGTCATACAATTAATCAACATGCTCTATGAGAATTCTTTTGCTTACATTAAAATTGGATCACATACATCTAACTCTATTAAATTGCTAAAGGTGACAAACAAGGGTGTCCTTTATCACCATTACTTTTTGCTTTAGCTATAGAGCCATTAGCCAACTTTATTTGATCTAACACTAATATTAAGGGTATTCAATTTAATAATAAATTAAATTCTAAAATCCAAATCCAATTTGTTGAGGATATATTATTAACCATGTATGATTATAATTATTCTCCACAAGCCTTACTTGACACAATGGTAGTATTCCAAAAGATATCGGGACCTAAATTTAATGACAACACAACTATATTTTTACCTTGTAACTCTAGCATAAGCAATATAGATAAGAAATTCTCCAAATATATAGCTTTAGATAATAAAATAAAATATAAAGAAGTTCTACTATAAGATAATAATGATATATTATCAACTAATTACATTAGTATTTTAAATAATATAAAATACTTTATGAATAAATGCCATTTTGTACAATGGAAGAGAGACTCACTTTAATTAAAATGGTTATATTCCCAAAAATGTTATATTTAATATAAAACATTTTTCTTCCTCCTCCCACGGAATGTATAAAAGAATTTAACTCTTTGATGTTACATTTTCTGTGGTATGCCAAGAAACCCAGGCTAGCATTAAACTATCATCTGAAAGATTGGACAGTAGGAGGTACAGGATTACCAGCTACAGAAATTTATATTCTATCATGACTTGTAAAGACAAATACTTTATGGCTAAATCCAAACTACTCTGTACACAGGAAAAAAATGCAGGAAGCAATTTGGTTAGAGTCTGATCATTCAGAACTATTATAAAATAATAACATATTACAGTATGCATTTCACTGGTTTCTAAGAGAATATATCTTTGGGATAAAAAAAAAAAAACATTATTGGTACTTACTCAATACATTGGATATGTTTAAAAACGCTATTAATAAAACTCCTAGTTTGAAAGCATGGTTATTTTTATTGTTTCCAATAGCCTGTACTCCAAATTTTCTAAACACCTATACTATTTTAAATATGTCTGAATTCAATGAAACTAATTTTACTTTTTGGTATCAATTAATGGACTCTGAGAAAATACATACAATGGATTATACTATGGGCAAATACAATATAACTAATCAAAGGTATTTGGATATACAATCTTTTAGACAATTTGTCAATAATAATATTGAGTTAATAAATGTAACTATTAAAGGATCTGTCCCAAAGCTCATAGAATTTATGATCAATTTAACTACTCAACCAATACAAGGAAATGGGCACTTATCTAAAATGTATGAAAGACTTAAAAAGTTAAAATTGTATTTCAATTGTTGGGACTATTACAGATTGATTAATAACCAACTACCATCTGAGGAAACAAAAGTTATTACTAATATCCTCAAAACAGACCATTCTTTCATTACAATGGAGGATATTCAAATTGAAGTTTTTGCATAGATGTTTTATTACCCTTCATAAAATGGAACTGATGTTTAAAAGATATACAGGTTGTTAGAGATATAGCTTCCAGCTGAAGGCTGATTGGCAGCACATGTTTTATGATTGTATTTTATTTAAGACACTTTAGAATAATTTCAGCTTTTTTACAATCTTTAATAAGTGTATTTTAACTAAAATCTTTGCTTTTGTTTATGAACCTGTTGCTAGAAGTATTCCTAGATCTAAATATCCTATTTTATGGAGTTTACTAGCCATAGCCACACAGTTATTACAAATCCTTGATCTGGAAAAATGAGAAAACATCCTGTTTCAAAGAATGAAAGAATATTGCAATCAATGTTTTTTCATGGAATTATCAACTATCCAAGCAAGAACAGATAGGATCACTTCTTATTATAACTCTTGGCTAAAAGTTAAAGAAGCATTAGGGAAGATTGAAGACAATATGACTTAGATTAAAATTATGTATTGTGCAATGTTTATTTGTATTAGGTAGACATTTTACAAAAAAAAGCAACACATGCATTACAATATCTATACCAATATAATAAATAGCTTAACTCTAAGAGCACATTATTTTGTTATATGTTAAAGCATTTAAAGACAAGACATCTAGGATAACAATCTAAAACTATACATTCATAAATTGCATCCAAGCACTAAGAAAAAACAATAAAAAACACTGTGCTGTGTTTTAAACTCATCACATCAACAGCTTTATGTCATAATATCAGTTCCATAAACATTAAATGGAGTAAAAGAAATTGGCTATAAAGCCCAGCCTGACTTTACACTCTACCATCATTATCATTTTCTAAACATGAGTAGTTTGCTTGCTTTTCAAAACCAACACTGCCTGTATAAGAACAAAGTCATATCTATTACAACAAGGACTGTTGTAGTGATCTCTTCATCTGAACATTGTGATCTGTCTCGGCTGAATTTTTGAGCATCCTGTTACTCAGTACTAAAAAAATGATGTTAAGCATGCTCACCCTTATTTCTCTAGGGTAGTTAGTGGCACTCCAGGAGCCAGTGATTTATAAAATCATTTACATCACTTTGAGAAAACTGATGTCTTCATCAAATCTTGAAAATGCTTTCGACTACCCCTATCTTTGAATCATCTCTATGCTTTGATAACCACCAACCTCTCTTAAAGTCAACCTTTATCAATAAGATTACACAAACAGTTGTACAGAAAGTAGATGAAATATACATCCTATTTTTTCTGATATATTCTTTATCACCTTAATATTTTTAAATCTGCTTTTCAAATTGACAAGAGGACTGACAGAACCCTTACCCAGGTACTGAACAATTTCCTCACAAAAAGAGATCATTTGTATTCTGCTTTGATTCTCCTTGATCTCGTTGTACCTTTTGACAAGAATGATCAGAGAATTCTTAGGGCTGGACAAGAACTATTTTGAAATGTTTAAGGTACTGAAATGTAATCATCTACTGTAATGGAATACTAGCTCTTAGGACATTTTCATAGAGGGTAGCTGTTATTAACTCATCCTCAATTGGTTTATGGGATACCACAAATTCAGTCTTGGCACTAAGCTTTATACTCTGTATATATTACAGATTTAACAGCTACTGAAGGGACAGGGTTGCACTGTCTTAGCTGTGCAGATGATATACAGCTTTACATGTCCCTCCTTAAGTAGCACAGAGTAACTATCCATTCCCTTGGTGGATTACCTAGACTAAATTCCCTTTTGGATCAAAAATAACAACTTAAAGCTCAATACTTCTAAAAAAACTTCCTTGGCAATCCTCACAATATGTACCTGTCAAAGTGTCATTTTTTTCTGAAGATGCTAAATGCAGTAATATCAATTATACATTTTTGGGCATAATTGTTTTACTTAATTGTTAAATGGCAATGCTCTGTGCTACCAAGAACAAACTAACTATATTTAATGTTCCACATTAAAGCTGTTTAGCATATACTTAGAAAATGGGCTGAACAATAAGCAATACTCTGTTGGAGAATGAACATTCTCCAACAAAGTATTAATATACTGGTAAAGCTTACTAAAAAGCAAGCTAGCCAATTCAGGGCAGCATATCAAATCACCATGAAGCAAAGGGAAAGGAAAAATACATGACAGCCATGTTCTTATGCTCACAAAATGCATCTACTTATTTACACATATGGCAAATCAAACTCTCTAGTTCCTAATTCTGTAGTAGTTTCAGCTGGATGCTTATTTTGGAATGGACATTTCATCCTGCCATAATTTAAGTGAGCTGCCCAGCAATAGGAATAAAGCCAATACCTTTACTTCTTAATGCATGTCAGAAATTGAACTGTTTATATGAAGGGAACATTTTTAAATTATTCCTCAGTACTGTCTAAACTAGGCTGTATGGCTGTCTGTTGTTCTATGTTTTTGTTGCATCAAAAGGCTTTCCCTCCTTTTAACTTGTTTGTTCTTTAAGACCCTTTTACTTCATTCACAATGGTTGCTTTATATAATAAACCATATTAAATTGTTTAAATATGACATATCACTTTCAAAGCTTTTGGCAAGAATGCCTGAGGACTATATTACAAAAATGATTTGAGCATTTTCTACACAGGGCATATTATCATCACAGGAGGGTATTTAAAATTATTTCTTAGTCATTCTTAGCCCCCCCCCAAGTCTTTTATTCTGAAAACTAAATTCTTGTCTTTTTTTCTTCTAGTGTTTTGTGGGGGTTTGTGGAGTTGTCTACAAACAATATTTTTATAGCCATTTGTTTGGATTTCTTCTTTTTACAGGAGTGCATCTATCTCCTGTTGTGTGTTTTTAATGTGTTGCTGTACCTCTAGCTTGACTATTCCATAAATATTTTAGCCAGTCCAATAATAATATTCAGTAGGGTTCTCTCTCCTCCCTTTTTCTTTTTCTTATGGGATTGAAAAGTGGATTTCCATTCCCTTTTGCAGTATCCCACTTGGAGTTCTAGCCCTGCAATGTTTTCCTTTCTTGAAATTCTTGGGTTATCGATTACCATCTTTGTTGGAAACATACCTCTCAACCTTGTAGTGCAAGAAATCTTGACAAAGCAATAAATAATATGGGGATAAAATCCCACAAATAGGGACAGCCTTAAAATATATCTCTTATAAACTTAGAAAGGTCATAAAATAACTGATTTTGCATTCGAATGAACTTCCTGAAGAACATGAAGCTTGAAACTCAAATGTCTGTTGTTTTCTGATTTCCATCCTCAGTGATTTGCCAGAAAACCAAAACTTTTCTGAGGAACAGATGAAAAACATGAGGCAAAAATCTGGGCATTCTGCAAAAATTTGGACAGTTGAGAAGTATGGTTGGAAATTAAAAGATTTGACATATTCTGAAGGGAATCCCCAATGTGCCCTTCTGTCAATAGAAGTTTCATTTATTTATGACAACAAAGTTGCATGATCCAGTATCACTATTTCAGACATTTCCTGATTTACAATTTGATGCATGTCTTCTTTTAGAAATACATATTCTATCAAATCCGGAATATATGTCCACCACAGGGATTAATATGGGTAGATATATTACCTCTATCTCCTCCAGAGTTAGCGGTTTTGTAAAGTAGATGAAATATTTCCTGATACTATTAAATGGTAATGATCTTGTCAGCAGGCAACTAAATTAAAGTGCCCCCACACAGGTGAGCTCACACGTGCTTGCACACACACACACACACACACACACACACACACACACACACACACACACACACACACACACACACACACACACACACACACACTAATAGTTGATACTGTTTCTCAATCTGGTCTAATTTAATTCTTTTCATTGCTTGTAATAGACATTCAGGGTATATATAAAAGCTCACAATTGTGCTCTGCCTGGATTCCCAGATTCCTGTAGCTAACACAAATCTTCCCTGTGGATCCATGCTGGTCTGCAATAATAGAAACTGGAATGTGCTGCTAAATAAGATCACTGCTCCTCTTTTTATTACATTTGAGAAAAAAGGCACCATCACTTTGTGTCCATATTTCACTAGCATCTCATTTCCATCTTTATTTAAATCTGTCTCCTTTACGAGTACAATCTGAAGATGGATTTTCCTTAACACTCCCATCACCTTCTTCAACCAGATAGTCTAATCCATTAATGCTCCATGAGAGTATTTTCATTTCCTTATTTGGCCTGCTTTATTCTTATTTTTTGGTCTGGTCTGGTAAATAAATGCCTGAGCCATACTCCCAACCAAAAGGTAGAATACACTTTTCCCTAATTCCATTTCGAGCTGCTGAAATGTAACCTCTTGTTTTACTACATCCAAAACTAATATTCTTTGAACATCATTATAAATAACCTGTCAAAAACAATTCAAAGAAAACATCTTAACAAGTATATACATGTAATAGCAGTTTCAAACCTTGAACCAACTTAATATTTACAGAAAACATATTGTCCACTTGAAGGCATTCTGACCTCCACAAATGTGAAGTTCTGGCCAACATCCAATGGGAGGTTGACACAATGGTTAAGGTACACAAAGTTCAATATACCTCCAAAAGGCTAGACTGGGAGACCAAAAATCAGCAAAATTCTCAAGTAAAAAATATCATCACACAATGCAAAAGCACTCACTATTTGTTGTCAATGTTTGCTTTGTCTTCTGGGATTCCTTCTACTTTTTTACTTGAAAATAATGGTTAAGGTGTTTACCTTACACACACAAGATGTAGGGTTTGATTCTCATATGGGGTAATTGGCTAGGATTAAATTAGTCCACAGCGACAGCTAGCCTAGTACTAATCTGTGAACCTATGTCAAACTACTGGGGAACCATATAGGAAAGTTGGGAGTAGGACTGTAGAGGTCAAGAGTTTCCTGGATGAATCAGTTTAAGGGAGGGAAGCTGGCATAATGGTTAAGTTGTTACCTTACAAACACAAGGTGCAGGATTTGATTCTCACATGGAGTAATCAGCTAGGCTTAAAATGCCTAATTAGCATAGTACTAATCTGTGAACCTATCACAAAAAAATGCTCACAAATGGGTTGAGAACAAGTAGTCACTCTCAACCATTACTCCAAAGGAACTCTGCCACCTTCTTAGTATAACAGTTTCACAATGGCAAAGTTTTCTAGTAATCTGCTAACCAATTGCATGAATGCCTTATGTTTACATGTATGCCAAAATCCTTTTTAACAAAAGGTTAAAGGCCCATATATTTGTAAGCAGTGCAAACATGTGACAAATATACTATCATTTTTTTTTGAGATTATCACTCTAGTATTAATGAACCTAGTATTATATCTTACTTAGGTCCATAGCTTAGTACTAGGCTAACTGCCCTTGTGGGTAAACCTCTTAATAACCTGTTCATCAATCTTAATAATGTTCTCCCATAAAACACACATACGCTTCAAACTGTTCTTAATAAGAATTTTTAAAAAGTCCAGCCCAGCTTTCTTGAAGAATTTGATTAATTTAAAATAAAAAAGATCAGCGTTCAATATGCCATTAGGGAACTTAAAGAACCTAAGCCCATTAGGTACAGCACCAATCAAAATGCACTGCTCAAAATACATATTCTCTAAGGACAATAATTGTAACTTCTTCAGATGTTTTTCCAAATCAAACAACTTATTTCTTAACTCTGGACTCTAAATTATAGCAGTGGGCAGGGAGAGAGAGAGTCTCTCTGAAAGGATTATATTTAGCAGATAGTACCACAGAAACATCTTTAAACATATTTCTATCACTGTCCAAGGACTCAAGTTTCTCAGAAACAACCTCTGAATCACATTCTTCCCAGCCAAAATCATTAGATATCCAATATTTAGGATGGCAGTTGTTTCTTAATTTTTTTCACTTGCCTAGCAAGTGAATTTAATGACATCTGCATGTTATTTAGAACCCAGTTTCACTGAAGATATAATGTGATTGGACAGTTTATATTTAAATGGTGAGATGTGTTTCTGTATTATATATTTCTGATGGAGTCTGTGATATATGAAGAGCAGGTGCACTAAAGTTAAGTACACTTAAAACAACATAGAACAGTTTCATCTTTTGTTAGTCCAGTGTGTTTTTTGTTTTCATTACATTTGGAGGTACCATATATTAGTTTTCCTTCTTTTTGTTTGAGTTTTGTGGTTTATTTGAAGAGACTTATGGCTTCTAGAGGAGGAGATGAACTGTTTGATCTTACTAGCCTTGCCATTCCAGAAAGCCAAGAAATTGGTGGTATGAGTTTGGAAGTGGTTTTAAATCACATGCAGAAATCATTAAATTCACTTGCTGGGCAAGTGAAAGAATTAAGACACAACTGTCATCTGAAATAATTGGCATCTAATGATTTTGGCTGTGGAGAATGTAATTTGGAGGTTGTTTCTGAGAACCTCGAGTCCCTGGACAATCAAGGTTTCTGTTTTGTATCTTTCTGAAGAAGTCTGTAATAGATAAAAAATGGGTGCATTAAAGTTAAGTACGCTTAAAACAACAAAGAACAATTTCATTTTTATTTTTTTTTACTCCAGTGTGTTGTTTTCATTTCTTTATGAGTACTTTAAAATTAAGTTAGAATTTCCACGTATAAAGAAAATTCTGGATACAATTTTTTCAAGTCATTATAGATATGTTGACAGAAAACACCAGGAAGGACCCTGTTGACCAGATTATTATATAGACTTCTTCAGAATATGAACACATTTAATCACTCCATTGATGTTATATACACTCATACACTACAACAAATACATCTCAATCTAACAAGCATACCCTAAATCTAACTTCATTAACCCTTCGAAGTAAAAAACTATACTTTCATTTGTGTATCTGGTCTGTATATTTGACTCTACCGTCTCTGGTCAACAGGGTCCTTCCTGGTGTTTTCTGTCAACTTGTTAGTAGTTTGGATTGGTGTATTCCTTGTCATTATAGATATGATTGCCCTGTTCAGCTAAAATTTCACAGTACCAAATTAACCCAAGCTTTAATTTAATTAACTATAACATTTGTTTCTGTACCTAATTAGCATATTTGAATGTAATATGTATTGCAATTATGACTTCATCTGTGGATTAAACTGCACAGAATGCTTTTCACTACATAAGTGCAGAAAATTTATAGCAAACTGCCATAGCAGTGACCACAAATATAAATACTGAAGAGCAGGATGTGTATAGGTCTATAAGAGCATACTAGGCTAACTGCTCCGAAGAGCCATTTTGAGCCTAGTCAATAACCCATGCTCAGAACTTACCCCTGTACCTTGTATCCACGAGGTGAAGACCTTAATCATTATCCCCACCCCCTGATTAAAACTTAAACATAAATGGGATTTCTGTTATTTATAAAAAAGGAAAGGAAACTTGTCTTTATTACATTACATTACTCTACCATCACAAAAATGTAGGTTTATATAATTTCATAGAGGTGTTCCATAGCTCTTCCTGACAGAAAAAGCTGTTGACATACATTTATATTAGGTATTAGTAAATGGATTACAGAAAACACAGTCCAAAATGGCAAATGGCTATATTAGATAATTACTGAACGTTGTTGTTGTGTCATTCAGCTAGTTGATTTTTACATGCTGAGTTACCAGCCCTGATGCACATCCTTCAATGAAGGTACGCCCATTCATGCATGTCTCCACGCAAAAGACGCTCTAGCTGAGAATCGAACTGGACAGCGTCTTAATGTGAGGTAATAATAAAAACAAGCTTTGATTTCATTAACTTAATTAATAACAAAAAAAAGCAATAGAAACCTGTACGTTTTATGTATAACCAAGATAATAAAGACAATGGGAGCTGTATGTAGAGAAGATGAGGAGGGGCTGCGTAGTTTGGGAATATAACATGCTTAACAAAGGTCACATTTTAACTAAAATACTTATCAACAGGTAGTATTTAAATGGAATGTTCAACCTTTTTATGTAGACTCAGTAATTTAGATAGAATGAAATGTTTATATATTTGTTATATAATGAAATATATTCTGGTCATAACAAAATACTGAACTGTTTCTCTGACTCAGATTATGCATTTAGAATATCTTATTTTAAACTTATTTCACATTTGCGGGAATCACAGTAAACAGAAATAACACATACAGATATGGACTTGAATTCAGTTAAATTGATATACATGGGTCTTGAAATACTAGAAGGATATGAAATGCCATTAGAAACCAGTAAAACAGTAAGAAATGTCTTCTGAAATACAAATGAAGCAAACAACAAAACCATCTTTTGCGAGGAGCTGGGCCTCGTGCAACTGCGAACAGACTTAAATATTGTGAAAATGATGCATCTTACAAAAAAGCTAAAAGCACACTAATAAACATTCCTCACTTTCTTCAAAATGCTGTAGCCTGGGAGTTTGAATAATTAAGCCTAAGGGATGTGAAATTGGAGCAGCTCAAGCAGAGATCCTGGCTTGCTGCTGCAAAAACATACAAATAATTCAGCACTTTTTGAGCTGACTAGTGCATGAAAGAAGCTGTTTACACAACTTAAATGAATTAACATTTTCATAGCTTCAGAGAAATATGTTTCAGTCTCTAATCAGTTAAACAAATGTATTCTTAATCAACTCTGACTGATCAAATGCATTTCAAGTAATTATAATACAAATAAATAGAAATCTATGCCTTTTAGTGTTTTTGTTCTCAAAGCATTTTGATCCAAATCCAGTGACTTTAGTTTTGTGCCATAGTTGCTGATATCTACAGCATGTGTCAATATAAAACTGAGTAGCTGTAGGAACAAATGAACAGATAACATTTTCTTTAGCATACAGTTGCCTATCCTGTTTTTTATTTTCAGAAAATGTCTGCTTCTCTGTGTTACTATGGCAGTGAATCAGTACTTATAGGTTTATATACATACGCTAACACACATTTTATATACAATACCCAGGCAGTCATCATGACTGTGTCATATGGATCACTCGTTATCTGTACCAATGGTTTGCAAGAGGTAACTTTCCCCAGGGGCATTTTATTGGTGATGCCAAATATGCCCTGGAACTCTGATGAAACATGTCAAAAATCTTCAGAATGAAGCAGATCGTGGACACAACTGCTCCTTACTGCAAACAAGGGTCTTTGGGGAGCATTGTCTGGGCTGCTGAAGGCAGACTTTCACCATCTGTATTCTTCTGCTAGTGCCTTGCAAATTATTTTCACTATGTGCAGTGTTACACAGTATCATACTTAGGAGGTGGTTACAGCCTGTTGCAAGCATGCTTAGGAGGCAGTTACAGCGGGGGGAGCTGTTGCAGGCAGAAGCTATACCGATCCCTGAATACACCAAGCAGTGGAGGCTGAGCTAGATGAGGAGACATTAGAAGAACCAGCCCAGGGAATTAACATGCTAGACAGACGTGGGAAATGTACACTGTTGTACTGGTAAAGAGGCAGCAGCTTGTGCATAGCTTCAGCCTGTAGTAAAGCAGCTAAACTACTGTAAAGCTGATGCATGCAAACCTAACACCGTCTGTGTTTACCCTTACATAGGCTAGCCTCACTGTGCACCAGACATAGCCAACCCAGGTAAAAATGTGCAAAGGGCAGTGCACAGTTATCATTTGGAGAGGTTAGGGAGGTAGCACAAATGGAAATTTCTTTCACAGGTAAATGTGTGAGCACTGAGGATAAAGAAAAATAAAATTAGCTTGTTTGTAGTGGCTTTTGTGGGGACACAAACATAAAAGGCTTAGTGAAGGGCCAGTGTCACTGGATGTCTGATTATGTGAAGTACTGGACACTGTGGTGGTGTATGTGTGTGAGTCTCTTTGCTGAGGCACAACCTCAGCAGTAGTTGTAGTACTATAGTGTGATGACCTGGACAATGCCTGGTCTTATATGACAGATGGATGAGCATCCTCTGCATGTATCCACCCATGGGAGTAGCAATGATCATACAGCAGCCCTAGCTGGACTTCAGCATGATGTGTGACTTAAATGATGTCCAATCCCAGATTACGCCACCACTGTGACTGCCACAACCCTAGGGATGTGCTCTCCTGACAGTAGTCTCCCCCACAATACATGTACCTGTGGAAGCGGAAGTACGGCATGAACATGAATTAGGCCATTCACAGCCAAGATGACCACAATCCATGAAGGCAGAGGTGAACGAGTTTCATGAGCAGTACCTGACACATGGCTAGTGAAGAGAAATGGACATGACAAATTGTAGTGTGTCATTCAGACTGTCAGAACTATCACACATATGGGACTTGCACTACTGCAGGTCAACTAACTATGAAATGAATGTAGTGTTCTAACCTGTATCTCCCAGATAGCTCTTAACATATATTAGGTTTCAGGCACTGACACAGCAACTTCAGGAAGAAGGCAGTTACCATGTCTCCAAAGAGCAGCAGTACCCACCCCCTTTTGTGCACCCCTTTTCCCAGTAAGACTTCTCCCAGATTCTAATACATATCCTATGGCAAGGGGTAACTACACTTTCCTGACTGAGTCTTTCTAGTAAACTCTAATCTATACGTGGCGTGGGTGTCCTGGTCTCCTAGGTGTCTGTAGAGACAGAGTTTGCATACGTAGTCTGCACAGCATATCCAGTTAACACATTTCTTGTGTCCAACACACTTTGTAATTTCTGACTATGCCAGCACATCCTCACCATCATCCTCAGAGAATGAAGGTTCTCCAGTGGGGTTAGTGGCATTTCCATACTGGTGGTACTGGTTAGAGAATATCCTGCAAACACAACAAATTACAATATCCTAGGTAAGCATAATCCAGCACTAGAAACATACATCAAAATCAAATAAATTAATAGTAGTGTTAGCACACCAAGTACTTAATACCATACCTCATGCAGAAGGGTGTAGAGGTTGAATCTCTGATGTGCCGGTCCCAAGACCGGATAAATAGGGAGGGTTGTGTCAGGAAGGGCATCCGGTGTAAAACTTTGCCAAATAATTCATGCGGACACCAGTAAATATTTATATACTGGATCGGTTGAGGCTCGAGTTAACAATGACTGCCACTAGTACTGTTAGCCAACAGGGTGCTGGCGGAAATTCGGCTACTGTTGACCGAAGGAGGAGAAGAGGTGGAAGGCATGGCCGAAGGCAGGAAGAGAGTAGAAAGGCTATGACTGTGGTAGTGAGGGTCGAACTCTGAATGTTGGCAGTATGACTGGTATAGGGAGAGAGCTAGCCAATATGATGGACAGAAGGAAGTTTGGTATATTGTGTGTGCAAGAGACCAATGTTAGGGGAGTAAGGCTAGGTATATCAGAGGTGGATTCAAATTGTTTTATCATGGCATGGATGGGAGGAGAAGTGGCGTAGGAGTTATCCTGAAGGAACAGTATGGTAAGAGTGTTGTGGAGGTGAAAAGAGTGTCAATAGAGTGATGTTTATGAAGCTGGAAATTGATGGTGTAATGATGAATGTTGTTAATGCATATGCTCCACATGTTGGGTGTGCAATGGATGAGAAAGAAAAATTTTGGAGTGAGTTGGATGATGTGGTGATGACTGTACCCAAGGGTGAGAGACTGGTGATTGGAGCAGATTTCAATGGGCATGTTGGTGAAGGGAACAGAGGGGATGAGGAAGTGATGGGTAGGTATGGTGTTAAACAAAGTAATGCAAAAGGTCAGTTGGTAGTGGAATTTGCGAAAAGGATGGACATGGCTGTGGTGAATACATATTTTAACAAGAGGGAGGAGCATAGGGTGACATACAAGAGTGGAGGAAGATGCACACAAGTGGATTATATCTTATGTAGGAAGGCCAGTTTGAAGGAGATTGGAGACTGTAAAGTGGTGACCGGGGAAAGTGTAGTTAGGCAGCATAAGATGGTGGTTTGTAGGATGATGTTGGCGATCATGAAGAGGAGGAGGAGTGGGAGGGCAGCACCAAGGATCAAATGGTGAAAACTGAAAAAGGGTAATTGTGAGGTGGAGTTCAGGGATGAGTTAAGACAGGTACTGGGTGGCAGTGAAGAGTTACCAAATAGCTGGGTAACTACAGCAGAGGTCATAAGGGAGATGGCTAGAAAGGTGCTTGGTATGACATCTGGACAATGGAAGGATGACAAGTAGACATTGTGGAGGAATGAGGAAGTACAGGAGAGTATACAGAAAAAGAGGATGGCAAAGAAGAAGTGGGATTGTCAGAGAGATGAAGACAGTAGACAGGTGTATAAGGAGATGAGGTGCATGGCAAAGAGAGAGGTGGCGAAGGCTAAGGATAAGGCATATGAAGAGTTGTATGAAAGGTTGAACACTAAGGAGGGAGAAAAGGACCTGTACCAACTGGCTAGACAGAGGGACAGAGCTAGGAAGGATGTGCAGCAGGTAAAGGTGATAAAGGATAATGAGGGAAATGTACTCACAAGTGAGGAGAGTGTGTTGAGCAGATGGAAAGAGTACTTTGAGGGGCTGATGAATGAAGAGAATGAGAGGGAGAGAAGGTTGGATGATGTGCAGATAGTGAATCATGAAGTGCAGTGGATTAGCAAGGAGGACATAAGGATAGCTATAAAGAGGATGAAGAATGGAAAGGCTGTTGGTCCAGATGACATACCTGTGGAAGCATGGAGGTGTTTAGGTGAAATGGCAGTGGAGTTTTTAACCAGATTTTTTAAAGAGATCTTGGAAAGTGAGAGGATGCTTGAGGAATGGAGAAAAAGTGTTTTGGTACTGATTTTTAAGAATAAGGGTGATATGCAGGGATGTAGTAACTACAGAGGGATTAAATTTATCAGTCACAGCATGAAGTTATGGGAAAGAGTAGTGGAAGCTATGTTAAGAAGGAAGGTGATGAAAAGTGATCAGCAGTATGGTTTCATGCCGGGAAAGAGCACTACAGATGCAATGTTTGCTCTGAGACTGTTGATGGAGAAGTTGCATTGTGCTTTCATAGACTTAGAGAAAGTGTATGACAGGGTGCCTAGAGAGGAGTTGTGGTATTGTATGAGGAAGTAGGGAGTGTCAGAGTATATAAGAGTGGTACAGGATATGTACGAGGGTAGTGTGACAGCAGTGAGGTCTGCGGTGGGAGTGATGGATGCGTTTAAGGTGGAGGTGGGATTACATCAAGGATCAGCTTGAGCCCTTTCTTATTTGCAATGGTGATGGACAGGTTGACAGACGAGATAAGACAGGAGTCCCCGTGAACTATGATGTTTGCAGATGACATTGTTATCTGTAATGAGAGTAGGGAACAGGTGGAGGAAACCCTGGAGAGATGGAGATATGCTCTAAAAAGAAGAGGAATGAAGGTCAGCAGGACTAAGACAGAATATATGTGTGTGAATGAGAGGGAGGATAGAGGAACAGTGAGGATGCAAGGAGTAGAGGTGGTGAAGGTGGATGAGTTTAAATATTTGGGATCAATAGTTCAGAGTAATGGTGAGTCTGGAAAAGAGGTGAAGACGTGAGTACAGGCAGGATGGAGTGGGTGGAGAAGAGTGCGACAGACGAGTACCAGTAAGATTGAAAGGGAAGGTCTACAAGAGGGTAGTGAGACCAGCTATGTTATATGGGTTGGAGACAGTGGCATTGACAAAAAGGCAGGAGTCAGAGCTGAATGTGGCAGAGTTAAAGATGTTAAGATTTGCACTGGGTGTGACGAGGGTGGACAGGATTAGGAATAAGTATATTAGTGGGTCAGCCCAGGTTGGTTGGTTTGGAGACAAAGCCAGAGAGGCAAGATTACATTGGTTTGGACATGTGCTGAGGAGGAATGCTGGGTATATTGGGAAAAAGATGTTAAGAATGAATCTACCAGGTAACAAGAAAAGAGGAAGGCCTAAGATAAGGTTTATGGATGTGGTGAGAGAGAACATGCAGGTGGTTGGTGTAGCAGAGCAAGATGCAGATGACAGGAAGAAATGGAAACAGATGATTCACTGTGACGAACCCTAACAGTAACAGCCGAAAGAAGATGATTTTATATATATATATATATATATATATATATATATATATATATATATATGGGTACCTATTACTTCACAGACAAGTCAAAACAGCGACACTCACATGTTCGACTCCACATCATCGACACTTCATAACATCGAAGTTTCAGGTAAGCGATCTTCCCCCTCACAGGACCCATGGTAGCAATCGTTTCACTATTAATAAGGTAAGGACAACGCTGTCAGGGTAAGTTTTGAAGAATGACATAATCCTTACACGTTAAAAGACAGAAACGAGTGCTACCATGGGCCCTGTGAGGGGGAAGATCGCTTACCTGAAACGTCGATGTTATGAAGTGTCGATGATGTGGAGTCGAACATGTGAGTGTCACTGTTTTGACTTGTCGGTGAAGTAATAGGTACCCATATATATATATATATATATATATATGCCAACTCTGAGAGTGCACTACAGTGGAGAAAAGGGCAAAGTTGAGTCATTGGCCAACTACTTCTTTGACCTTGGTAAATTCAGCGAATGGCTGATGCAATTTTCGTTGAAGTGGGATTGCTGTATGGATGCTCATTGAAGCTAGACTTTGACGAACTAATATAGACCTGAGGCGGAAGGCTTTAAGTAGCACCTCATTTTATGGCTTTAGGTTTTGCTTTATGAGATTCTTTTTCATCAAACTCATTGCTCTTCCTCATCTTATACTTATCAGGACTGGCCAGAAATCCCCACATCCCACTGTTGTCCTCCTTGTCCATAAACCATATTAGCAGTTTCTCTGACTGTCATACTCATCTAATGTGAGGTCAATAACAATACTGACAGAATATCCCCATCACCCTGACAGCTTTAACATTTCCACTTATCATGGGGATGTGCGTGTTTACTCTAATTTTTAAAAAAATGTGTCATGTGTATACCTACAAGCCATACATGAGACAAACATCCTCCTGCAAGGCTGCCCTGAATGCCTTCACATGTGTTCTAAGTAATTGCTTTTGGGTGTGTTTCTCCACTGTAGTCAACAATCCTTCACCCTTACAGTACCACTTTCCATTCACCTATTCAACATCTCATAATCATAATTACTAAATAATTACAAAGCTAATTTATTACGTAGTTAAATAACACAACAGATAACTCTTGGTATATTTGAAAAAATGAAGATGAAAAAGTAGCTCTCTCCTTATGGATGCTGTGATCCAGTGCCACTAAGAAATCAATTAATAGAGTCTCCTGTAGTGGCTTTTCAGCTTGTAGTTCTGTGATTTCTTGTATACTGAGATGACACTCCTTTCTCTCACACTTGTATCATACAAATTCAAGTGCATAGACATGGTGATTAAAATGAGGCATCAACTCGTATTTTCTCTGACTCTCAATTTACACATTATGTTTATTGTCCAAACTTCTCGGCAAACTCTATGTGGCATCATGTGCATACCTGCCACCATGCAGGAAGGACTTGCATGGTTGGCTCTATGGCTCTGGGAGCGATATGTAAGTCTAAATCTTACTTAATTCAAATAGATTCACTGTACTGCATGCTGCATTCATGTATAAGCTGCCATGTTTCACATCATACAGTTTAATGTACAAGTAATGGAATACAGTATGTATATATGACTACCTCAATGTGCTGTGCAAATTTTGGTAAACCAGAGATGGGTGCGGCTGTGAGACAAAAGTTATATTTTTCTGTTACATCTATCAGAAAATACATGTCTTCTGAATGTGAGGAAACTGTACCTTGCAGGGTTTAGCTGTGGTGCTTGGAGGAAACGTATATATTCCTCTACCTACCCCATCGTGACCACAGCCTACAGCTACTGGGAAAGGGGTTTGAGGGCCCCACTGAGGTCTGCAATGCTGTGACAAAGGCTGCCACATGTATGCCAGGTATCCTGAGCACCGGTGAGCAATGTGAACAATGTGAACAATGTCACCATCACTATAGCGATGTGAAACTAATCCAATTTGACCTGCTTCTGCCAGGAAGTCAAAGTTGCTACAGCACCAAAGATGTACCATAATTAAAATTGGCCTTATCTACATACACAGGCTGCCACAGTGTGTGTGTTATCCAGAGATCTTTTATGCACCTCCTTCTCCCTCCATAGTTCCTGAAGCCTTATATAAAATGCATAGGAGGACAGAGTGCCTTACAAGGAGCTGTGGTTAGTACAACTTCATATAGTACAGGTTTAAAAAAATGACCATTGTGAACAGGTATCTGTTGACAACTTACAGCTGTAGTCTGCCAATGTATGTCTTTTCTAGTACCGCCAATTCTGCATTAAGTTCCATAGCTGAAAGTTAGCAGTATACCTGTTTGATGTAACTATGTATATGTACCTGCAGGCTTCAGAATGACTGCGCAAGTAGCTCATGCTAAGAGATACGATGATGTATGTGGGTTTGATTCCACTCCCTCTCCCTTGGATATGCATCATTCCATTATTGGTAATTTAGCATGGTGTTTTGTGAAACCTTGAGTTAAGCACCTATAATGTTATGAGAAATAAATATGTATGATCTGCATTCTTCATTATTCCTGTACAACCTGTTTTGCCCCACTCTCTTTCTTGCTGTCCTTTATATTACGTATATTTATTTTAAGTTTTATTTTGTTCTCCCCAATTTAATTTACAATTATATGCAGAAGTATCTAGGCTTGAATCTGTCACTCAAGCAAGGACTTTCAGCCCCCACCCATGAGGTATCACTATCCACACCATCTCCTTTGCATGTGACAAACATGAGCTGCAGGAGGCACAGCAGCCTGCCCTGCACCAGACATTGGTGCTTTTGACCTTGCTGATAGCAGTGTCAGTAAGGCTGACACTTTTGGAACACACCAGCAGCTGACTGTCACTGTGGAAGAGTTCATTGACTGATCGCTGGGTGCCCACATTGCTTCTTCCAGCAGCACATTAATTTGCATCCCTTTCCTGCACTGGCCATTTCATGTGAGCCAGGGATAAGTGTTCACGTAGCCCAGATGGCATTTAAGCTCTCACCCGGTTGTGACTAGCAGGGATATCTGCTGTGCAATGCAATCCTTTACTCTGTCATGTTGTTACTTTCTGTTTTGTTTCTATGCTCAGCCTTATTTACTTTAGATGCCTCCCAAACACCACTATCTACCCAGTTTGTCTGTTGTCTCCTTCACCTTTGTGCTCCCCCTCCCTCATTCTGTCAGCAACTATCATATGTGTTTCTGTGCCCCCGCTACCCACCCTAACCATCTTACCTTACTCCTACTTTCCTTTCTTCCTTCCTCCGCTTACCTTACCAGTATACACCTCTCAGGTGTATTTGGAGGGCACCCTTAATTTGTCCTACAACTTCTGCTCCCTCCTTGCTAAAACTAGAAATCATTTTGGAAATTCTAAGCCAACAGAACAGGCACGTAAAGTCTGTGTCTAACTTTTGGCCTTTACTATAATTGTTTTTTGCTTTATATCTATCTGCACATGTGGCAGCAAACTAATTTTGCTATTCCTTTGGTAAAAAACAAAGAGAAGGAAGTAGTGTACGATGTGAGCAGGCATATAGAAAATAGTTTGGGAATTTTTCAGCGAGTTATATAAATCTGGAACGGGGAGACAAGACAACAGTTCCCATGAAAGTGGTTACTTTGCATGGTCTGGTTCTCAGTTAGAGGCCAAAGAAACGGCAACATTATACAGGAACATTGTTTTCAAAGAGATATATAAGGGCAGAGGTATGTTGAAAAAAGGGAAATCCCAGGTTGTAATGGGATTCTGAGGGAATTTTACAGAATGTTTATGGACATAGTAGCAGCCTACTTAATGGGGATTTATAACATAAGCGCACTTGAAGGGGAACTAACAGATTCATTTTCAAGAGCTATGGTAGTATTACTTCCTACAGCTAAGTTGTACAGGCAAATAACTGATAATTATACACTCATATCACTTATTCCCATTGATGTGAAGGTTTTAGTGGCAAGTCTGACCAAAAGGTTTCAGGAATACCTTTGCAGTTTAGTTAATAAAGATTCAAGGGAATTTCTAAAGGGACCCATAGGTGAGAGACACTAATGGTTATTACATGACCTTTTTAGTAGACAGAAGAGAAAGGTTGGGAGCAGACAGGTATAGTATTTCTTGATATTATGAAGCCATTTGACTCACTGGAATGGCCTTTCTTATTTTAAGTGGTAGAAGTGGAATTAAGTGGATCTCAGCTTTTTTCCATAAGGCTTACACAAAGTTAGTAATTAATGGGCAGCTAACTTCAAATGTTCATATTAGCAGACAGGCTGCCCCTTGTTCCTTATTCTGTTTATTTTAGCTATGGAATCTCTGGCTCAACAAATATACAGTTTATGCCAGAGTAACATGTAAGAAGACATGTTTTAGGTTATTTGTTGATAGCTGTGCTCTGGATTCAAATAAGCTGGACCTTATTCTTCCAGGACTATTTAAGATTTTTGGGAGGTTTAAGAAATCAAGAGGTATAGAATGTAAGTGGTCCAGAACTGTGCAACTCAGGATTGTTTAAACAATTAATAAAGTACTTTGAGATACAACTGTTAGGAAACTTGAAATAAAAGTTCTGGGTTTAAAGATAGCCGAAGATGAAAAGGCCCTGACTGACATCAGTTATGGGGAACTATATACTTAAAGTACCCCAGATGTTAATTATTTGGTTCATAAAAGGGCAAGCAGTGTTAGTTGTGCAACAGGTACCAAATTCACCTTTGGTGCAGAGGGCTTTGAATTCTATTCCAGCACCAGATAGATTGATTGCTTACACTGCAGCACAGAAGAAGTGGGAAGTACTGCAATCCATAGTGCACTGTCATTCTGGAGTCCCATCTGCTTGAGCTGGTGGAAGCTCAGGTGGAAATAAAAGATCCCATGGCACCTATCAAAAAGAGTAGGGGTCCTTTATTTAACATAACATAAAACAGTATTTACATATTTATAAAGTGTACATATTTACAGACACACACATATATCTATCTATCTATATATATATATATATATATATATATATATATATATATATATATACACACATTTCTAGTTGCTATTCATCATTATTCTTACAACATCCTAGTTGTTAATCCATAATTAAGCCCCACTTCATCTTCCACAAAGATAATCTGATTTTTCACAATATTTCTGTCAAAATACATTTCTATTAAACATTTCATTCAGCCATTCATTCCAAATAACCCACATTACAGAGAATACATTCTTATCTGCCACTCTCACATATTCTTTCTTTTTATTATAATATTCATATATAATCATATGCTTATCTATATTGTTTGTCATTAATATTCTCAAATTATTTTCTTCACAAAATTTTTTTCTGAATTTCACCCCTCCTTTGCATTTCAAAAAACATGCTCTGTTGTCTCTTCCTCCCCACAAAACTAATACACTCTTTCAACTTTCTTTTTAAAAGGCATATTTCCCTTTACTGCTAATGCATTTAATACAAGTCTCCAGAGGAAATCCTGACACTCTACTATCCTGGAACTTTTGTCCTTACTTTAATGGCTTTAATCACTTCTTCTGGTAAATTTTACCACACATTTACATAATAATATTGTTTCATGACACACTTTATTCCACATTCTTCCATCATTATCTATATCACATTTCCCATATTATTATTTTTCTTGATAATTTTACTTTTTTCATTTGCAAATTCTTTTTCTGATTTTCTTATTCTCATCATCTGCCAGATTGTTTGTTCTTGTATTTAAACATCCTCACTATTAATTTAGCATTTTCTTCCTTTACTGACTATAATAGTCTGTACAAGTTTAATGAAGCATTGGTGGACTTATTAACCCCAATCCCCTCCCCTTCATCTTCACTCATATATACCACATATCTTAATCTTGAACCCCATATGAAAGAAAACACCAGTTGTACAATTTCCTTTTCAAATGTTCTCAGATCATATAAATATTTGAATATCAAATTCACCAGATAAAACTTTTTTCCTGAATGCTACTCTATACATCCTTCACATAAAACACATTTATTTTATCAACCCTTCCCATTGCATCATAACTACATTATTTTTTCCAAATTTTATTCCTAGCAAAGATACATCATTCATTGAAAAATACACCCTCCCCTAAATTTCACTGCATCAATAAACCCGTTTTTTAATCTTTATTCAAAAACATTCCCATTTCCTTTAAACTTCCATTCAGACAAACCAATACTTCTCTCATCCATAATTTGTTCTTAGCAACTTCAACTGTATAATCTGCATGTATCAAAACTACTGGTATCACCACATCCTTTTGCATCACATATGTAGCATCTTTTATTTTTTAAGCTACTTCACTCACTATTGCATTCATCACCAGTGCAAACAATACTCCGCTCATGGAACACCCTTGCCACCAATTCACTAACAATCTCACTCTTTTATTCTAATATGCTGACATACACACTCACATAATTATATTACCTAGTCAATACTGCTATATAACATCCCACAATGCATCATGGCCTACAACACCAAATACGTTGCTAATATCAACTACTATAAATTTCACATCCTCCACAAACAATAACAATTCTTGACATCCCTATCCTTTTGTACTGTGCATAATCCGTAATCCTCCTTTCTATTATCCTCTGTATTATTCCCACAACATTTATATAATCAGTCTTAGTTAAAATGATGAATCTCCAATATTTTATTTTATTTTTCTCATCTTTCTTTCATATAAATTTTAATATCCCACTTCATAACTCTTCATTTCTTTAACTTTCTTTCAATCATTCACCCAGTATATTAACAAAATATCCTCTTTGCCATTCCATTAAGTTCTTGCATATTCCATGCACTATACCATCTGTGCCTGAAACTGAATCAACATTTACTTTCTTAAATACTTCACTCAATTCACCAATAGTAATTTCTTCTTCAAATTCTTCCTTAACTTATTCAGGAAATTTCTTTACTTTCCATCCTCTTTCCATCTTTATACTCATACATATTTTTCATATGCTGTACTACAATACTCAAAATTTGCTCTTGTTCTTTTTACCTCTCCTATTATACTTTTCATTTCTCTTATTATACTAATATCCTCCATTATTATTTTACTAAAATATACAGATAACTCCTCCATTCTACCTTGTAAGTAATAGCTCTGCCTGAACAGTAATGCCTTATTTTCTCTTAATTTCTTTAATATATTTCTTATTTTATATCATAATGTGATCTTGTATTATTGTATTATTCTTTAAATTTTCTAATACATTTCTATAAATTTTCCCATTCTTCACTTTTTTCCTTTCTTACATCATCCTGCCACTGAAAAAAATCAGTTTTTATTCGTTTTTAAAATTCAGACCATTCAGACCATTTTTTATAGAAACCTTCAATAGTTATATGATCTTTTAATATTTTAATATACTCCCCTTATTCAATCACTTCCATCTTGAAAAAACCCATCACAACTGTATCACTATCTACTATTCCTGAGCCTTCCAATAATACAAAATAATCAATTTGACATGCAAGTGTTCCCCTTGACCTTTATTCAACACTGCTAATTTACCACATTTTATAATTTCCTGTATTTTTTTTTTACATCTGTCCCTTTCTTTTTATGTCTTTATCTTAAATCATGATTAATGTCCCTTGTAACTTTCACATTTATGTTAACCACCTTGTAGTCTAATATTTGATAAAACAGATTTTTTCTTTACTTATTAGTTATGTATCCATATAGGTTTATAGGAGGTTACTAGGCTAATGGGCCTAGAGCCCTTACAAGCCTATCCATATGTATCCCACATTTCCCCAATTGTCAGTGGTTAGGTGAGTGAAGTTCACAGAAGTATGGGGTCGATGGTAGTTAATACCAACTTCATCTGTCCAGGAGGGACATGGGCACCACCTCAGGAGTGAATTTGTGGTCACCCATCTATTGATCTAGGTTGTATTTGAACAAGGTTGGGGAGGGGCTCTGTTTCATGTGAATTGGAAGCCTGTGCCATAAAAGTGATATTCTCTGTGAAATGCATCTATCTCTCCAGCATGACTTGTTCATGTCAGAGGCTAGGTTAAGATTCCTGGAGTGTGTGACCCTCCTCCAAAGTGATTTATGAATGTGTAGCATTTCCATCAGGGCTGGGTCAGAGAGTACCATGTAAGCTAGGCACAGATTACCCTTAATCAACCTGTAGGAAACAAAATACAATGACAGGGCTCTCAGTCTTTCTGCTTACAACTTGTTTTGTGTACCCTGTAATTTCTTAGTGAGAAAACTCTGTGGCCTCTCTAGTTGTTGTTGTTGTCTGGTGAGGTACATACCAAAGTGAGCAATGTACTTAATTATTGGTCTGATGAGGGCCAAATATGATAGAATTATAACATTCTTATATCTAGATGTGATGCCTTTACTTCTAAGATGTGCCACATAGAAGGATTTCCTTACTACTATGAATACATGGTGGTCAAAGTTCAGATTGCTGTCAACCTGATTACCTAGATCACATACTACTGGTTCTACATGTAGGGGTCTGCTGTCTATAATTTAATTAGCAGGGATGTCAGCTTTCCCAAAGGGAATAATAATGCATTTTATTAATATAGTTTTAATTGGTGGCTTTGTCATTTGCTTACATTAATTATGTCTGCTGTGTATTAACATCATTGGGAGGGCTCAGTGATTGCTCTCAATTTGAAATCATCAGTGAATATGGTTAGCCACAGGCTGTCCAAATTTGCCTGGACTTCTAAACAATAAATTCCAAATAGTAAGGTGTCCAGCACAGAACTATGTGGTATGTCACTGGTGAGTGGTCTTCTGCTAGAGGTGAAGTCACCCACTTTGACAGTGTGTCCTGTCGGTGAGACAGTTGGCTACCCATCTGGAAGTGCAGGGGTTAATTCCCAGTTGGGAGACTTTGTCTTTAATATCTGACTGAGGGATTGTGTCAAATGCCTTGGCTAGGTCAAGATAGGCAGTATGCGCTTTCTTTCACCCAGGGCCTTCTTCACTTTCTCAGAGAAGTCAACCATGTTTAACAGGCATGATCTACCTTTAATGAATCTGTACTGAGATGGGTCCAGCATTTCAAGATTAACTGTGCACTTGATAATAAGGTCCATAACAATTCTTTCCATAGCATTGCAGATGAGGCTAGTCAATCTTATGGACCTATAATTTCCAGGGTCAGTTGATGCCCCCCCCCTCCTTTGTGTAGAGGGATTACTGTTGCTGTCCTCCATTTCACCGGAACATGGCCAATTTTCAGGCTGTGGTTAAATATGGATCCAAATGGTTCTGCCTGGTCAGGTTTAAGTTGTTTAAAAGGCAACGTGGGATGTTGTCTGATCCCACTTATACCATGTTTTTAGCCTTGGAGAGCACTGAGATGACCCACTTTCTTGAGATAATAGGCTTAGGAGTGGCGACAGGTATACATTATGGTGGATGACTGGAGGAGATGGGGTAAAGTTTTCTCCAAATCTGTCAGCTAGCAGGTTGGCTATTACCTCTGGTTGAGAATGGGTGGTGCCATCCACAGCCAGTTCAGTGCACAGTTGAGTATTCCCTTTTAGATTTCAGGCATAGTTAAAGAACATCTTGGGATTATCCTTAGCTAGGGAGGCTATTTTGCTTTGTAATTAGGTTTGGAGGACTTGACAAGATTTTTAATCTGTTCATTTAAGCTAGAGAGGGATTTCTTTCTCTGCTGAGCCAGTTCCCTCTTGTTTTTGAATATTAGTTTATTTTTCTTGTTGTATAGCCAGTTTATACTAGGAGTCTACCAGGGTGGCTTGTTTTTTTTGGCAAGACCTCGTTTTAATCTGGTCAGGTAAAGACGATTCTGTACAGCTGCGTATGTGGTTATACAGGGTATTGGTGTACACCTCTGCATAGGAGTCCATGTTATCTGCATTCAAGAGGGATTTGAATCTTTTTATACCATCATTTATTAGGAGATAATTTATCTTAGAAAAATTCTTAAGCATTTTTGAGACTAATGGGCTATCTGGTTTTCTAATTACATCCTATGAGATTGATTTATGGTCCAGAACAGAATGAACGAACGGCAAACAACCGTCTGCTATGTAAAATAAAGAGCAAGAGAGAAACGGCTCGGACTAATAAAACTTCAAATCATTTAATAGTATATAATAAAATAAAGTTGAGTGCTTTCATCTGCAACAACGCAGACTTCTTCAGAAGCGTTGTTGCAGATGAAAGCGCTCAAATTTATTTTATGATATACTATTAAATGATTTGAAGTTTTATTAGTCTGAGCTGTTTCTCTCTTGCTCTTTATTTAACATAGCAGACAGTTGTTTGCCATTCGTTCATTCTGTTCTGGTGTTGTTACATTTTGATTTATGGTCCAGTCTTACCAGGGAGTACATTACACAGGGGTGGGGGTGCAATGCTCTCCCATGTTAGTTAGTACTATGTCCACAACATCTGAGCCTCTTGTGGCTGTGCTGACTAGCTGTTCCAGAGGATTTGCATTGATAAAATCCAAGAAACTCTGAGCCAGCATGTTTGTTGTCATGCATGTTTCCCCAGTTGATGGTAGGATAAGTAAAATCACCCATGAGTAAGACTGTGGACTGTATGGCAAGTGACTCCAGTAAGTCCAGGTATACAGTATGCTTTTCCTGTTTCATGGTGAGGGACCTATAGCTGGCTATGATGTGGTGCGGGCTTCACCTATAGTTAATTGGACATAGAGCCTTTGCCTGTAGTTAACTGGAGACAGATTGCTTGCACCAAACACTCTTAGGACCATGGGTTGAACTTGGCTGGGCTTGTAAGGGGCCTGGGGCCATTAGCCTAGTAACCTCCTATGATACTATGATCAAGAGAATCATACTGTTTGACCGGTCTTTAGGTGTACTTATCCTAAATGAAGATGGATACACCTCCTCCTTTGGTTCTTTCATGCTCAGTTTGTTTTCTGAATGTATGGAAGGCACTATAGTCCTACATGGCCAGGGTGCATTTTGCACCTTTGAACCATTTTGCGGTGACTGCACAAATGTCAGCATCTTTGAAAGTGAGGATTGCTTCCTGGGAGTGCAGTTTCATGTTTAGACTCCTAGCATTAAGCAGCAGTAACTTGAGTTTATCTAGAGAGGATTTCGCTATGTCGGGAGGCTGGTTATTTTGACACTGCCTAAAAAAGGCACAATAGGGGTGACCAATACTTTTGCAGTATCCAAAAGCCTAGAGGAGACAGGTGCAGACCATCTCTGGCAAAGCAGCATGGCCTGTCGACCATGCCTTCCCAGGCTGACAGATACTGGATCTCCTTGGACTCACACCAGAAGCTAAGCCAATTTTTAAAGTCAATCATATTTTGTTTGTATTGTAGCATCATTATTGGAGAAAGTAGAATGATGCTCAAGGCTAGGCTTATACTACCTGTGACCTATAATCTGAGAGATCAGTCATGTCTCTCTTCATATAGTTCAGTGAGGTACATCTCAAGTCGTTCATCCCCAGACAGACTATGAGGGAGTAATACCAGTACTTGTGGTTGTGTGACTTGAGTGCTTGAGTGACTTGATGGAAACTGACACCTGACAGGCAGGTAACTATAACACACTCTTTATCCAGCTTAGTGAAGGGAATATCCGTGCATCTCACAATGGATCACCTATGACCAATACATTAGGTCCTGTGATGTTACGCCTTATGGACATATTTGTTGAAACAACAGTGTGTGCATTATGTATTGTGGTTGTTTTTTTGCATTGTTGTGTCTGTAAGTGGTTTCCGTTTGTGAGACCTTCGATCTTCTGGTAAGTTACTAGTGAGTACCTCCACATATGTGGGCTTATATGTCATCCTCTTATTTAGTGTGGGAAGTGTGCGTGTGTGTGTGTGTGTGTGTGTGTGTGTGTGTGTGTGTGTGTGTGTGTGTGTGTGTGTGTGTGTGTGCGTGTGTGTGCGTGTGTGTGTGTGTGTGTGTGTGTGTGTGTGCTGACAACCTATTTGGCATTCAATTTTATCTTTATGTGACAGTCTTGCCGCCAATTTCATAGTGTAACTACATCTCTCACATAAAATATTTGTTAGTTTTAGGGGTGTCAGTGTACATGAGACAATTGCTACATTGAGTCAGATTGCCCGTATCTATCAGGCTGGCCAGAGAGATGATTCGGAAACTACCCATCTATGATAGCAGGCTCGGACTGTATGCTTTATTAGGGAAAGAAATTAGTTAATTTAACAGGACTGTGGTGGTAACACCGAGACTACAAGAGAGACCTATATTTTGTGTCGGCTATGGCTGATCAATAAGGCAACACTGCTCACTGGACAACTGAGTTGCAGCTAGAGCAACAGAAAAGCTTGGAAGGGTTTCAGTGACAGCTGCTTAGTGAAAAACTGAGCCTGTAGGCTTTTGTGTCTATACAAGGGCACTGCTAACAGCTGCTGCACAAAAACAGCACCACCACATAAACACAAGGCTTAAATATGAGCAAAGAGAAACAAGTTTTAAGCTAACTACCAATCAGGAAACCACACAATAAGCCTTCCATCAATAATTTCCAACCTAGACAGTTTCAGAGAAGCTTTTCTCCCCAGGCTTCAGCTGAAAAGGGGCTACTAAGCCCAGTTGGACCTCCCCTGTAAACAAATATCAATAAAATAAATAAATAAATTCTCCTTTTTTACATTTACAATATACAAGTTACATTTCTTTGCTTCATGTCCTTTTTTTACAGAAAAAAAATGTTGTTGGATCCTCTGCTGAACTCTAAGCAGAGACTTGGGTGAGTGCATTTTTATTATGCTTGACTAAGGAGTTGAAAGAAGGAAGACAGTCTGTGTTGGGGTTGCCATGATTGGGGATTTGGAACAACCCAGCATTCAAGCTGAAGGGGCAGACAAAGTTCTGGAAATGTGGAAACAGAAACGTACATTGAGAGTTGGGGAATTAAATATCTAGATTAGGAAAGGACATGGTCTGCTTTGCAGACTTGAAAAATGTTATGGATAGCTATGGTTTACCAGAAGGGGCATAGCTACAATATTTACATGTTAAAAGTAAAAACAGATGGTGAAATTTTGGTTGGTTATGGAGGGTTTGTGTGATTTAATAAAAAGAGAAGGAAATAAAAAAAAGGAACCCCTTGCAATAAAAGAAAGAAATAATTTTGTAGATAGGTTTTTGCATGCCGATTTGTACAAGTTGTTGGTTAAACATAAGTATGAGAGGGGAGATATATACACTGAGGATGAAGAGGAAGGAAAAGGAAAAGGTCAGAATCACTAGAGAGTAATGGAGACAATGTATTGGAATTTACTCTCATAGGTTAGCACTAAGCTAACTGCCCTTGTGAGCCATTTTAAGCCTAGCCAATTATCCCTTGTGAGACTCAAACCCTGCACCTTGTGTTTGTAAGGCAAACACCTTAACCATTAGGTCAACCTCCCATCCACTCATTTTAAAATACTCCCATCAGTTTATGTAGTGGCTGCATATGTGGTATAGAACTCCCCAGTTTTATTCTTTAAGGCTGGCTGAGGCAGAATGTTGGCACTGTGGGGAGAAAGAGACAGAAGGGAGAGACATGCTTTGATACTACCTATGGATTTGCGAGTGCTGGGGGGATGTCCTTCAGGAATGGGAATGTATTTTCAGAAAAAGTGCTAGGAACAAGAAATTTTTATTGGGCCAAGACAGATTTTACGTGGACAGTGTCAGAAAAACATATTATGTTGTTATTAGGGGGATGGGTAAGAAGCTAAAGTATGAAAGGGAAACATCATTTGGAAGTCCTTAGAGATTACATTTAAGAATTTCCTGACCTATCACAGGGGTCTGTGTATACAAGACAGGAAGTAAATGCAAATTGTTTCAAAGGTGGATTAAAGTCAGTGAGTTTTATGAAATATGAAGTAGCTTTACTGGTTATAGTTGGCTGGACATAGAATTCATGAGAATGGTGAGGTATTATTTATTTACTTATTTTACATTTGTTAACCGGGGGTGTCTGACTGAGCCGAAAAGGCCCTTTTTCAGCAGAGGCCCGGGGAGAAAAGCTCCACAAAGAAAAATTACAGACACATTTAGTTATTTAGACATGATCAGTATACACACAAATTACAGGAGACATGTTTTTACAGTGGTATGCAGCACATAAACAGTTACAGTGGAGAGAACAAACAAAAAAAATATTAATTTTAAAAATAAAGGTAATTAATAGATTTGTGGTGTACAGCTGAAATTTGGAACATAGGTAGAATACAAATATATTACACAGGTACATTACATACATTGTAGATTAGATAGTGTTTGTGAGTAAGATTGAAAACTATTATCAAGTGCTCTAGATTTTGTATGTATGTGTTATCCGCTTTCACTAGCCTAGGGAGCAATCATGGCACTGCCAACTTTCCTTGAGATGTTGCCTGATGATGTCTTTAAAGGAGGCTTTGAATGATGTGTTTTGAATGCTTGTAGGGACAGAGTTCCATTTTGTAGCCACTGAACTACTATATAGTGCATCTCCAAAGCTATTGTAGCTGTTGGTGACTTCTAGCAGTAGTTTGCTTGATGAGCTAAGAGGCCTTTTGGCTGAGTGATGTTGTACTAGGTTTTTGAGGGCAGGACACTTATTGGGGAGATAATAGATAGAATGACAGAGGCAGAGCTGATTGTAGGTTAGGAGGTTGGGTGGTTCAAGCCAGTGGAGCTGTCTCAAAGCAGTACAGTGATGAGTTCTATATGAGCAATTTGCAGCAAAGCGGGCAATTCTGTTAAGGCAGGCTTCCATTTTGCTTAGTTCAGTTTTGTTGAAATTAGTCAGAATGGGAGATGCATAGAGTAGGGTGGATAGAAGTTGGGGAGCGAGCAATGGCTGATCTTGTGTTGTTGGTAAGAAATGGTTTGATACGGTAGAGCGACCCCAGTTTGGCATGTACTTTTTTAATAGCTAAGTTGAGATGACTATCAAATTTTAGGTGGGAGTCTATGGTTATTCCCAATAGCTTAGCCTGTGCCACTGGAGCAATTGGAGTAGCATTAGTGGAGTAGATAGTGAATAGTGATAGTGACTGTTAGTGTTTTTATTAGAACTGGTTATAATCATAAGCTGAGTTTTCTTTGGATTGAGGATAAGTTGGGCTTTGGTAAGTTTGGTAGTTTTCAATGTCAGAGAATGCTAGTTGAGTTGTTTGCAGGAGGGTGAGCATGTTCTCTGCAGCACAGATTAAGGTAGTGTCATCTGTATACTTAATTATAGATGCATGCTGTGTGGAGGTATGGAGGTCATTTGTGAAGACTGTGAATAGTAGTGGTCCTAAGATAGAACCCTGTGGGACTCCTATAGTTATGGGCAGCTGAGGAGAGAGAGAATTTTCCCATTTCACAGCTTGGTACCTGTCAGTTAAGTAGCTTTGGAACCAGGTAAGAGTGGAATTTGATAGATAATATTGGTTTAGTTTGTTTAGCATGGTTTGGTGTGAGACTGTGTCAAATGCTTTGGACATATCCAAAAAAAGAGTTAACACTTGTAGGCCCTCATTTTTGAGATGGTTTACTGTGTCTGTGAAGCAGAGGAGGGCTGTAGTGGTACTATGGGCAGGTCTGAAACCATGCTGAGTAGGTGACAGGATGTTGCTGTCTAGGAGATAGTTTAGCATCTGAGTATGGATGCATTTTTCTAGGATTTTGGCCAGGGGGGAGAGTAAAGCAATGGGTCTGTAGTTATTAAGTTCAGTGGAGGTCCCGCCTATTAAGGAAGGATATTATTAGACAGTTTTAAAGGATAAGGTTTTATATGTATAAATAGTGATGTTTGTCTAAGTCTAGTTATATATTAGTGGGAAATTGTTTTGGTGAATGGACTATTGTTCACGTAGAAGTTGTAATAATGATCACCTGATTTATTTTCACTGAGTTTCGTAAAGTATTTAAAAAAAGATCACCACATCTTCTGTACTTACATCCTGGTCACTCAATAGTTTGACACATTATATCCTATGCTCTCTTTTCTTTTAGTGGTTTCATTGTTTTCATAAATTCGCATCTCCACCTGTTAAGCTGGTCAAAAATAGATGAGAACACCAGCACAATGGCCATGTAAGGCTTCTACCAAACTTTATTTTATTTTTTTTATTTTATTTTATTTTACATTTGTTTACGGGGCTGGTCCAGCTGGATATATGTCCATTTTCAGCAGAGGCCCGTGGAGAAAAGCTCTAGATACAGACATTAATATCAGAATTTACAAATTTAGTTAATTGAGAAAAAAATATAATAGTATTAGCATTAGCATGTTATTAGCAACTTAGCAACTTCTCCTCCTTGCTGCTTCTTTGCGCATGTGATCACTCAGATCATATAAGAGTTGTGTAGAAATCGAAGTTCTCTGCTTTACCCTGTCTTTCTCTGAGGCTGCACCTCCATAGTGCATCCTACAACTACAAACCCTAGGGATCTAAGTAGGACAATTATAATAAGTTTCACATTTTGAAATGATTTTCCCATTTGTTAATAGGTAATGATTTCCAGGCTTTGGCAAGTTAACAATGTAAACTAAGACAGTATGGCTGCAACTGTAGTCACCATGTTTCTGTATTCCAGTGAATGCTAATGTAATATTTATTTCTTAGGCAAGGGCACGACTCCAGTGTTAGAAACCCAAGCTCCTTGTCCACCTTACTAACACATGCAATCCTTAACCCTAGCCCAGCTCCTGCCCCTTACCCTAACCATGCACCTTGTATTAAAAAAAAAATCTTTCTATAACACTGTTACCATAAAGACACATTTTAGATGAATTTTGGAAGGGTTATAGTCATACACTGGTAGAGGAAATTTGTTTCCTTTTAGATTGTACTTAGTTTTGGTTATTTATTCTGTCAGTATGATAAATAGCCGACACGTTTCTATTGATATTTTGTGCTTCAAATGTTTAACATGTTTAACGATCCATGATATAATTATATGAGTCTCTGTTTGTGTGTGCGGTGGGGGTGCAGGGATCCTGTTGTAAATATGAGGGTGCCTGGCAGATGGTGCAGATGACTAAGGCTATAAGCTGTTAAAAAAATACTTCCAGTAGTGCAGGGATTGATTCCCTCAGCCTTCATTTGCCTGCTGTATAACCTTGAGTAAGTCACTTAACCAGGCAGTGCTTCAGGACAAAGGGGTTGATGCCTTAATGGTCTCCTGGAATGGATGATTAGTAACTGCATTTAGACTGGAAACTATCTGAAATTAGGTGAACATATTTACTAAGTCCAGAAGTGCTACAGCTTGGGGAAATCCCTATTGTTTGAGGTGCAGTGATCTCTGAGTAAATACATATATATAAGTAGCAGGGTTTTAGGAATGCTGCCCCTGTTTGGCGATAGGGGTGCAACAGTACTGCAGATGATCTTACCACCTCCAAGTGGACCATGATACTACATTTACCTATTACATCTCTCATGTGTAATGTTTTTTCCAGAAAGGATGTAGTTTGTTATTAGTTTCGACTCTGAGTTGGTGGTGTAGCATAGACTACAGGACAGTGTCCTTCTGAGTTAATCTACTTGATAAATTAAGCACTGTATATTCTAAATGTCATATAACCCTAAACAATTATGACAGAATGAATATTATATTATATAAAACAAAATAGATAGAGCTTGTAATTTCTTGTTGCATTTGTATATATAATGAAAGTGAAATAAACATGTTTGTGAATGAATTGCAGACATGTTTTAAGTAATGCTACAATAATTTGCTCTATTGCTTATTTGTGTCACAAAACTACTATTTTGGTAATGAGTATATGTAGTTTGAAATGAGTTAAGGTACAATAATAAAGAAATACTGTTCATTAAGAATGAGCTAATACATGTAATACTTTAAGAATAGCAGATACTGTTTTACAGTTTTCAAAAATTACTTACATAAATTAAACATACTCCTTTGTACCTAGGCTTAATTGTCAAGCCTTACTATACAGGTTCTATATTGCACAGATCCTAATTTACAACTATTTACTTGTTTCTTCTGAATCAAATATGGACAGTGGATAAAGAAGGCCACCATAATTCTGAACTTGCATTATTCAGGATTCAAAAAAGAGAAGTTCATGTTTGTCATTCTTTGTGTCAGCACCTGATTTACAAAATCGAACAGAAAAAAGAAGTACTAAGCCAAACTGAGAGGTACAATAGAAATTAGAAATTAATTCACCTTATCAGTGCATAGTATATAGTGGCAGGCAAGACAAAGCAAAGATGAGGCCAAAGGTGTCCTGCAAAGTGCACTGAAGCATGCTGCATGCAATCTGTATTGTGCCGAACACCATTTGTAGATGTGACTATCAAAGGTCAGATGCAGACACAGGAAAAGTCAATTACAGGCTGCAGTGATGCTAGGAACAATATGTTCACCTTTTCTCTCAGTACCTGATACTGAATCTAACCATTTAGAAACAAGAAAAAATAATGAAAAAATTAAATGTCAGATGTTATATGTCATATATTGCTCTCCTAAACTAAATAAGTGTTTCTTTTTAATATTTCATTTTGATTCATTTTTATGTTAAGTGAAAGTCTAAAAAGTGATTCTTGGTACAAATTTTCTTAACAAATCAAAAGGATATAAAGTAAAACCAAACCAAAGTATTAATGTGCATAAAGTCAGTGAGCAGCAAGGCTTAAGACAGACAGACTTCAATAGTAATGTCTTTCACCTTTTCCAGGTTAGGGGTCACCACAGCGGAACTCCAGTCAGCTAATGATTGGCAGTTGATTTTTAAGATGCCAAGTTGCCAGCCCAATGCCCAGCCTTCAAAAAAGGCACACCCATTCACGCACGCATATACCTACATGTCTTTAACGTCACTCAACTGTGGGGAGAACATGCAGACTCCACACAGAAGGTGCTCCAGCCGAGAATTGAACGGGAGAACCTCTTGCTGTGAGGCGATAATACTAACCGCTGCACCACTGCAGCAGACAGACTTCAATAATGAATGTATTTTAAGGACAAACTAAGAAACTTGTACTGATAAACATGACGAATGTGCCAATCAAGTAATGCCAGTGTCCATTTGTTTCGAAGTATGCAGAAACTGTATAGCTTAAAAATATACTTTTAGAAATAAGGTTAACAATGAGCTTTGATGACAATGAAATGGCTGAGACCATAACATCGAAGTTTTCAAACTTTGAACATGGAGATCACCATACATGTCAAGCAGAGCACCTCTTCAGCCTTCTTCAAAAGGAACCTTGATGACTGGATGGGAGAAAGGAAATTCACCCCAGGGGTCACATCAGTCACCCTGCTAGACAGGGGTCCAGGGAATTAAATAGTATGGGAAGAAATAGCCAGGGAATTGTTATGGCTAGGCTTGTATAGGCCCTAGGACCGATAGCCTAGTACCAGCCTATAAACCTATACAGTGAAGAACAGGATATTTATCATTTTCCTCACTCTAGTACGATCTTGGAGTTGGTATATTTATTTATTAGGGGGTGTGGGGGGGCTTCTGGTCTCAGCCGTTTGAAGTTCAAAGCTTTGAAACTTCAGACTGTAGAAGTAGATCCATATACTTTCTGGTCATTGTTTACATTTTCAGTGTAGCTTTGTGAGTATGTCTGTTTGATTGTCCGGGTTGGGGTAAGGGTGTCTGTGGGAAGTTTCAAAGGTGTTAGCTAGGTTCCTTCTCAAATTGCAGCTGTACTCACAACTCTCACTTTGATCCATTCATTAGTTTAGCCTCTGCATTTGCTCCTCACGGAATAGTTTCCTTTCAGAAATTTTATGACCCAACCTGCTTCTACCTCCCTATAAAGCATATAAGCAATGCAAGGCTAAAACATTATTAAAACGTTTTTTTTCATTTCTTTCATTTCATATTTTATTTTCTGCTGATTTCTGAAAGTTAATTAAGTGTAATGACTTTCCTGACCTGCTGGTAGCTCTGTAAAAATCACATGGGACACAAGATTCAAACATTAGTAACACAGTCTTGTGCTTCTTTCATTTCTCTAGTCTAATGTAATGAATACTAGTCAAATACATTGATTTTATGTTCTGGCTCTTTCTGTTCCATAGAATCATGAGTGAAATAAACTTGAAAGATTAGCAGAGGCACTCTTTTCCTTTCATTTCATATTTTACTTTATGCAAACTTCTGATTATTAGCCTATGCCCTAGTACACATAATACATCTTGAAGTGTTACTGCATTGTATGACATGTTGTTCATTACTTTTCTTTCTCTGCTCACCTTGCAACTGTAGCCATCTATGTCTGGTTCTACTGTTATCTGTAGACAAGTAACTGATGATATTGTGTAGACTTTTGTCATCATTCTAACTGGTTTGCAATGTCTCATGAGAGGTTATGTCCCTGTCTGACCAACGCAAGCCCCACATTGTTCCATTCAAACAACTATTGCTATTTCAGCAAACCCACATGATAGTGATGACAGGCCAAAGTAGCAGAACTGCTGTGGTACCCTGTTTACTAAAATGAGCTGCTTTCATGCCTTGTCCACAATGACAAATCTACACAAGATAAATGCAGTACTTTCTTGTATGTCTTATTTCCTTTCTCCATATACTGCTCATACATTATTACATACAATGTCACTGCAATTACTGATGACATACAGCACACACTGGAAGCTACTCTACAATATGATGGTAGTTTGCACTGTATCAGAATTCACTGCTCTGTATAATAACTAGTATGAGACCATATGTTATTGGGTCTGTGATGGTCTTACCATTGGGCCAGTAATCAAGAAGCCTGAAACCTCACCACTGACAATGCAGAGGGGCGTTCACTTGGAATAGAAATGGATACATTCAGTATTTTTAGATGCAAACCTCTCAGCATCAAGCACATTTTCCTTTAAGAACACACAGGGCACACACAGCCCAGGGTCTGGGTGTCTCTGTCTCTACCCAGGTCCCCAATAAGGCTCCCCACTGCACTGTGAAACCAGTGCTTCATGTCTCTGCCCCAAGCAGCTGACACACCCACACTCTTTGAGATTTGATTTACACAGACACACACACACACACACACACACACACACACACACACACACACATACACACACACACACGTGGGAAAGACTGGCATAGATTTACTAGCTATGTCCCTTTCTGCCCAGACTATAAGGTAGTTATCACTGCCACCAAGCAGTACAAAGCTAGCTACCTAAGGCTCCTGGAAGGGTACCCAATTATATTGAGTGAAATTAATATTAACACAAATGATAATATTGACCAAACAGCCAGGCTTTCAGGAGTGGCCAGAGTTATCATCAAATAAATATATGCAAATAGTCTCCAGGATTAAATGTTTTCTAAAAAGGACTAGCCAAAATGAAAAGTTTATATATATTTAATAATAAATAATAAAAGAACAAAAACATACTAAATATCTATTTACAGTAAACACCAGAGTTTCAGACATAGGAGATATTAAAAATAACACAGATGGAAAGTTTCACACAGTTATAGAAAAACAGTACATCTAATCTCACTATATTTTCCTGACTAATCTAAAAGAAATACCCTTCCTTAATTAAGTTACTTACTACAGCAAGGCAAGATAATGTGGGTGAGTGGTCCTTATTGTCAGATTCAAGACAGAATGCAGAAGGCTGATAGCAAACTCTTACTAATATCTAAATATTATTTTTGGCTTACAAAATGACATCACACACATCTAGTCATCTAATTCTGTTTCCCATGCTATCACCAACACAAGAAGCTAACAGGATTTTAGCACCTATGTGTCACCATACACACAGAGTTTTGCTCAGATCTCCTGGAAGTCATAAAACCATCAAAGTATTCCAGTCTTCCCTACAGGAGCTACAACCTAATCTCTAGCACAGACATTGCATCTCTGGTTCCATTCAAAACTGCGGGATAACATATTTATGGCTTAATCCATAAAGTAATTTAATTTCAAGAATATTTTGCAAAGGCTTGTGTATTAAGATTAAACTCTTCACTTCCAGTATATGCTGTTACAATATACACAATGTAACAGTCACAATAATACATGTACATTTATTTTCCTTCCAGCAGGGCACACTGTAGATACATGTTAACACAAGCAAACCTCACAAATACATTTTCAACATAAGCACCTGTACATATCAGTTTGATATACAAATGACATACAATTATTTACAAAATTCCAGATAGCTTTGTTGGCTATGTTACAAATCCACTGCCCTGCTTCTCTTTGCATGGCTGTCAGTACCTCCTATCTTCACAGGGTCCCCACAGTGTTACAGAGGGATGTTAATCATGAGGGTCTCACCATCTGTCGGTTGTCTTAAAGATTAGAATGTTGCACTCCTTCAGTGTCAGTACTCGAACCACAGCAACTAAGTTTAAACCATGGGTATTGCTGTTCATAGTATGTTATGCTTTCTATTCCTTCCACTGTTACTCTCTGCTACAAAATAATTACTGGATGCTTAATAAACTGGAAAGACACCATATATCTGGCACTGACATTTCCTTATAAGGGTATGCTGACTAGCCAGCTAGACCACTAAGCCACTTGTCTTGGTGTCTGCATAAGGATAAGGGTAACCCATATTTTCCCATGCCAGTTTTCAGCTCATGTTGTGGAACAACTCTTCATTTCTAGTGGTAGATGTTTAAGATATCTACCTGTGTTACTTACAATATGAATTACCTGTTGAGGTGGCTTCTTCACACGGTGCTCAAATTACCTTAACTTATTTAAAAAATGCAGAAAATCCCAACAATTTGGGTCCTCTATAAGTCCCAGCCACACCACTCAACCATCTCCTACACTTTATACTAGCAATAACTCTACCAAATGTGCAGATGCTTTCAACTTTCACTTCTTTTAGTCAGTTTTATCACTATTTTAAAATTCCCCCTAATACCAACAATCAGACAAGAGTACCTCCAACCATTCCTCTTCATAACCTCTCCTTCTAACCAGTCCCCAAACACTTACATAAAAGAAATTACTTAAATTGAAACCCACCAGCTTAGCCCCAAAAACCTATCTGTTGAATGGCTTCAGAAGCAATAGAGTATATGCCCTAACCTCTGGAAAAAAAAATCCATATTATTCCCCTCCACAAAGTAGGGCATTCAACTGAACTTTCAAACTAGATGTCCATTGCCATTCTCTCCCCTCTAACAAAAATACTTGAAAAATGCATCCAGATACAACTCTTACATTACTTCATACAAAATAACCTCTTGTCTTCAGCTCAACATAACTTCTGTCCCACCACAGTACCTCTACCATTTTACTTAGTTTCACCAATGCAATAAACGTAGACAGGATGAGAGAACCTAGTTTCTGTCCTCTTCCTTGATTTAACCAAGGCCTTTGGCACAATCTCTTACTCTGTTTTTCAAAATAAACTTCATAACCTAGTACTTGACACCACTGCTATATCACAGTTTTGTAGCTACCTCCAAAATAGAGCTTAAGCTGTCAAGTTGCAAAAAGACATCTCATTCTTCCTTCCTGTCCCAGTTAATGTACCACGAGGATCAATCTTGGGACCCATCCTCTTTAACATCTTATCATTGACCGACATAAAACCTGTAAAACCCCATCCCTAGTACTTTATGCAGATGAAGGCACAGTTATCTGTATCACAAAAAACATTGACGAACTTATCCAGCCTAGAAGTCTTTACTGTCTAAAGAAACCTGGCTGACATCTGCCCAGCTATTCCTTAACCCAAGTAAATCTAAACTAATCCTATTTACTTCCAGCTTATAATCAACACAACCACCTTCTCAGTTATCTCATCCAACAAGACAAAAATCAAACTTGTGACACACAGTAAACTGCTTGGTATCTGTGTAGATGAGAACCTAATATTTGGCACACCCATCCAAAATATAGTGACAAAATTACACCAAAAACTACATTTTCTCTATAGAGCCAAACCGTTACTCTCAGACATTGTAAGAAAACACATTGACTCTTTTCTCCTCTTGCATACTCTAACGTATTCTGCTCCCTTTCTTAAAAACATCCACGTGACTAAACAAAGTTGAATAATGTTACTACAAAATAGCATGATTCACTACCAACCTTCTAAATAGAACCCACCACTATGCTGCCCTAAGGGAATTACAGTGCCTGGAATTCCCACATTATGTAACCTACTCATAATTTCCACAAATGTGTAACACTGTGTATAAACCTAACAACTGTCCATCCATGTCCAACCTCATACAGATTTATAACTCTTCCAGGCCACTATTTCCATTGGACAATATCTATTACATATATCCAAACCCATCAATTCTGCTGGCAAATCACTACCTCCAACCACCTTGCGAAGTCCTGGAACTCCATCCCACCAGCAATATGACAAGAACACTCCCTAATCCATTTAAACTCAACGTCCTTCCTACTGAGTTGCCAGCTCCATACATGCTATATTCCTGGATAATCTCCACAACTTTACTGTCATCACTCTATTATGTAACTGGCCATAATACAGCTACTTCTTCAGAATCACTAACTATCTTCTACCCCTATTCAATACTATCTCAATCTCCCCTTTACCTGTCCCTCTTCAACAGTCCTTCATAATTTCTAACCATCTTCATTAAATTACTTTACAGTCTCCTACTCCATATTTATTTTCAGTTGATTCCATTTGAAAGTAACTAGATGTTTATATGCTTGAAATTAGCTAATAATTTACTGCCATCTTCATTTAATTGTCATGTTTTCATTAACTGTCATATCATTACAATACATTTGTTCATTTACTATTCTATGTATGTGTCTTTATTTTTTGATTAACTATCATATTATAACTAGTCTATGTATGTGTGCACATTTGTTGCTTCAAATCTTTCTTAAAAACTGATCATTTTCTCCAGGCATCTACTAAAATGGGATTTGTGGCCAGAGGACTTTCCTGATAAACAATAGCAATGCATAAATTTATGTCAAAGTGAAATAGCAGTGATTTTACTATATGAGTTCTCCTAGATTACAAATATCCACACAGAGCACTTCTGAGAGTTCCCAGCCATACCATGTGAAGCAATGTCATGTCAGTCACTTCTGTCCATGATCTCATCCATGGAGCTTTCTTTGCCTGATTGGGAAAACTCCTATACTTTTCTCCCACATACTTCTAATAAAGCTAACTAATTTTAGTGTAAAATGTCTCTGTTTGCGCTCCAGGCACATCTAAACACACACACACACACACACACACACACACACACACACACACACACACACACACACGCACACACTCACATACTACACTACCCTCACTAATTTCTTAAGTCAGCATGAATACCACCCTTGGGTCTCCCCTGATAAGAGACATCTAGCCTAGCTGGACTTCTTCAGTCAACAAAGGATAAATAAATAAATAAACAAACAAAATAAAATAAATATATACTATATAATGGTGCTGTGGTAGCGTTGTCGCCTCACAGTAAGACGCTTTCCAGTTCGATTCTCAGCTAGAGTGTCTTTTGCATGGAGGCATGCGTGAATGGGCATACCTTCATTGAAGGTTGTGCGTCAGGGCTGGTAACTCGGCATGTAAAAATCAACTACCAATCATTAGCGGACCAGAGTTCTGCTGTTGTGACCCCTAACTGGGAAAAGCCGAAAGACACAACAACAAACACCCACCCTGGCTTTCTATGAATTTATTAGTGTCATACCAGAAATTAAAAATAGGATACTGAAGCAGCAATATTTCCAGTCTGTACTGAGAATATTATCTGGTATAATGGCTAACACATTAACCTTATAAGCAGAAGGTCTGAAATACAACTCCTGACATTAACTTGAACTTTGCTGCTGTTTTATTTTATTTTATATGCATTTTTCATAGATATATTTTTAATGTATTAAGCTACAGGAAGTGGAGTGCTTGTAAGCTGGAATGTGCGTTGCTTGGTAAAATGAACATGTGATTTGTAACCATCTTTATTTAAACTTAATTATGTTTTAAAGGTTTATCAGACTGATGAAGTCTATTGTGAGCGAAAGGACAGACGCGTTGACTAATAAATCATCCTTTTGGGGTTACCTGATGGAGTGGACTGTTTGGTTATTTTCTAGTGAAGTATTTGCAATCTGCACGGCATCTTTGGAAATGTGGTGTTTGGAAATGTGGTGTTGTTTGTTGTGTGTGTTTTACATATATACATATACACACATCTATATATATATATATATATATATATATATATATATATATATATATGGATCCGATTTGTTTAGAAGGAAACAAAAAAAGAAAGAAAGAAAGAAGTTTTCAACAAATAAGTAAGAAAAAGAAACTGACTACTGACTGTAATGGAAAGAGAATATGTAGTAAAAAGGATTCTGCTTTGTTATGTAACACACTGGTGACAGGGAATGAAGATATCCGTCTATCAAAAAACCCTCAGTTTACAGAAAAAGGCATCACCTTTACAATGGAAAAGGTAGAAGAAAGAGGCAAGGAGCAGGTAAAAAGGAATAAATCAAAACTGAACGTGGAAGGATTGAAAAACATTACTGTAAGAAAAAAGAAGAGGAAGACAGATGTTGACTGGATGCCTCAAGCTGTGGATTTACAATGCCAGCTGGATGAGAATTTAATACGGAATGAAAACAGTGGAATTAATAAGAATAATAGTGATGAAGCTCTATCCTTCGTAACAATTGATAGACCTGAAATGACTGTATTAGAAGCCGAAGATTCTTCAGAGATGGTCTGCAAAGATATTCTTGTAATTGGAGATTCAGTTATTAGAGGAACTAATACTTATATTTGCAGAGATGATAATGAACATCAAGTAGTGTTATGCTTGCCAGGAACAAAAATAGAAGATGTGAAACAAGCCTTGGAATGCCTTAATGTAAGGAAGTATGAATCTCTTTTTATTCATGTTGGTACAAATTATGTCACCAACAAAGATTGTCTGACTGTTAGTCAGGAACTGACAGCCCTCCTAGATAGTATAGCTTGTACTGGTGTTAGGACATATTTTTCACAAATCACCTATAGAAAGGATAGTCAGGTCACTGTGAATGAAAAGATTTTTTAGATAAATACCTACATGGAAAAAATGTCCTGTTTTAAAAAATGGAAATGTGTAGAGCATCCAAACCTTCTTTTGGGCACACGTATTCAGACAGGATGGTGTGCATTTGTCTAGATCAGGGAAAATAATTTTTGCAGCAGATATTTTGCAATATTTGACAAACACTAGCCAGGATTTTTGCCAGGTCAAAAATGTAACAGTTCACAGATAGCAACATTTGATGCATCTCTGATGGTTGTTAATGCTAGGAGCATTAATAATAAAGTTTTTTTATTAGAAAAGTTGCTATGTTCCCACAAGATTGATGTTGTTATAATTTGTGAAACAAAGTTAAAGAATAATGACTTGAAACCACTTCTGTCAGGCTATAAATGTTTTTATTGTAAAAGACATTCTAACAAAAAAATCAGGTGCAGGTGTTATGATAGGGATTAAAGATAGCTATGAGACTTGTGTTTATTACATGTTCAATGATAACACCAATACTATAGACTGTATAACTGTGACAATAAAGACAACCCTGGAACATACAATAGTTGTTGGAGTGTACAGACCACCAAACTCAAGTGCAGATGACCTAGACATATTCATACATTTCTTGCATGAAACACAAGAGGGAATAATATTAGCTGGCGACTTAAATTTACCAGAAACAGACTGGAATAATATTGATTCAACAATGTTAGTAAATAAATTATTCACAGAGTATATTCAGAAGCAACAAATGATTCAGATTGCAAAAAAAAAAAAAACAACCAGGGGGCGGAATATACTAGATATTGTTTGTGTTCCTAAAGAAATTACTGTAACTTCAAGTCAAGTTTTACCACCATTGATATGCAGTGATCATGGTGTCATAAAGGTTAATTTGTTGCTAGATAATTCTGCCAAACTGAAATCTAAGCCAATGCACAGAAGGTTAATTTCAGATTATAGGGAAGCAAAAAAGTTGCTATATAAAACTAACTGGAGTGAGGTGTTCAGTGGAAAAACTGCAGATGGAATGTGAAAAGTTTTGAAAGAGAAATTGTTTGAGTGCAAAAAGTCAAAAAAATGTTTAACATCAGGATCTAGGCAGGATCAGGGGGGTATATTTCCATAAGAACAGGAAACCTGATTACGGTGAGAGACAAAAAATATAAGAAATGGAAGAGAGGTTGAATTAGAACTTTGTAAACTGAAATAAACAAGCTGGACAAACAGATTAAGCATAGTGTTAGACAAGATCAAGAAAAATTTGAAGAAAATTTATATAAAGATTTTGAGTATAATAGGAAACCTTTTTATAGATACATAAGATGTGGAAGGAGTAAAGATACACAAATTGATAAACTGTGTGCAGATTCTAAAATTTATTCTCAGACACAACAGATTATAGATATATTTACTAAATCTTATGCAAAACAGTTTGGCCCTACAAAAGGGGTGGTGAGATGTCCTAGTGACATCCAGGTAACCCCAGATACTGGAATCAGGGTCTATATTAGAATATTCAAAGTTTCAAAACTTCGAATGTTCTAATATCAAACCCTATTCAGCGAAAGCTGAAAACATCAAACATGCAGAACAAAATTGGTCCTAGGGAAAAAATTTGCTGTTCCAAAACACATACACACAACACAAACACACCAAACAAACAGCACTCCACACACATACATCTAAAATCTTACACTTAACTGTACACTTAACTATACACAGACCACTAATTAACCACTTAACCCAAACCCTAACCCTAAGGTCCGCCACTATCACACACTCACCTCACTCACGCCCTAATCCTAACTCACCTACCCCACCCTAACCCTCATGTCCACACAATCGCACACATTTCGAACCTGCACCCTAACCCTAACTACTGTAACCCGCACTCAATTGCACACTTGCCTGAACCAAACCCATAACTTTCCACCACAGCACTGAAAATACTGAAGCAACAGAAATGGACAACCAAATTGTTTCCCTAGGAAAAAAATTTTTTTTTTGTCACTTCGATATTTTCAGCTTTCACTGAGTAGGGTTCGATATTAAAACATTCAAAGTTTTGAAACTTCGATGTTCTAATATAGACCCGTGGAATAAAATTAGATTATATTGAAAAAGAACTGCGCAAAATGGATCCAAACAAAGTGCAGGAAGGAGATGGAATAAGTAACAATGATTTGAGAACACTTAAGCAAGAACGTACACTGCCATTACATCTATTATTCACTAGGTCATATAAATATGGAGAGATTCCTCAAGATTGGAGACATGCACTTATTAAACCTGTCTTTAAGACAAATGGGAGTAGAACAAACCTGGAATCCTATAGACCCTTAAATCTACTTTCATGTTGTGGAAAACAATGGAGAAGGTAATACTGGATGTGTTATTGTCAGAACTGGATAGGTTGGGACTTGAAACCATATCAGCATGCATATGTTGAAAGTAGATCTATTACCACCTGTAACATGATGTTCTATAACAATATAACAGCAGCTATGAATGAAAAATTGTGCTGTGATGTGATTTATATAGATTTAACTTCAGCATTTGACAGGACCATGCACAAAACACTAATCAATAAATTAGTACAACTACGTATTGATGTACTGTTTATAAGATGGATAGCTGCATGGCTTACAAATAGGACATGGCAAGTATCACACACCAACTGGACAGGTGAAATCCTTGGTTACAGTCAAGGTGTCCCACAGGGCTCTGTACTAGGCCCTTACTTGTTTAGATTGTATCTTTCAGACCTTACTTTTTCATCTGAGGTGTTCTACAATCTATATGCTGAAAACCTGAAAATGAGTAAACTGATTACAAGTGTTACAGATAAGACATGTCTGCAAAATAATTTGACTAAATTGGCCATTTGGGCACAGGAGAATAATATGTTGATAAATACATAAAAAAATAAGCATATGAGATTTGGGAGACAAAAACTAAAAGGTGAACATTTAATACAGCACACAGTGATTGAAATTGTAGACTTATTTAAGGACCTGGGTATATGGGTAGATTCAGCTATGAATTTTTCTAATCATATCAACCAATTGGCTAATGATAGTTATAGAACTATAGGTTGTATAAAAAGATTTATAAAGTCTAAGAAATCAAATATAATGAAGTCATTGTTTGTTAGTTACATTAGACCCAAACTTGAGTATGGAATAACAATATGGAAACCCTACAGGAAAACAAGCATGAATAAACTGGAAAGAGTACAGCAGAAATATACTAAGGGCATCCATGGATGTGAAAATCTAAGTTATTATGAAAGACTAAAATATCTAAACTTGTAGTGTTTCTTACGGATATTTAAGAGGAGATCTTATTTAGGTATATAGGGCATTTTGGGACAACTACCTCTGGGAATGTTTGAGGTTATCAAAAAGTACTAGAGAATCATCAGATAACCTATGTAAAAGAATCTATACGAATGAGAAGTGTACTAATTGGTTCTCTGAAAGAGTAGCTGATGCCTGGAACAGTCTACCAAATTACATTAAAGCAAGTACTATTTTAGAAATTTTTAAGAACAGCCTGGACATTTATTATGGGAACAAGTGTTTTGGCATATTGGCAAGCTAGAAGGGCTTTAATGCCTGTGCTTGAAACATTTATATGTATGTATGTATGTATGCATGTATATATCAATATAGCTATATATCACATCTATATTACAACATCGAAGCTGTAGTAATCGAATAACTAAATAATACTGTAATATCGACAGCTAAAATTGTTGAATGGCTGATTCAACCAAGGGAAACACTTCCCTTGGCCGAATAAAAAAAAACTTTACATCCAAAATCAAATGGGGGGGGCTTAGCCTCACCCCCCCCACCTAAATATACCAACTCCGAGATCACTTCAAATTGGAGAAATGGGCATACTCCACATAACGGCCAAAGTAAGTGTTTCCCTTGGTTAAATCGTCCGTTTGACAATTTACAGTTTTGATATTACAAATTTGAGCTTTACTTATTCAATTAAGTGATTAAGTAAAGCTTCGATCTTGTAATATAGAACCTGTGTGTATATATACATATATATATATATATATATATATATATATATATATGGGTCTACTTCAGAAGACTGAAATACCAGAAAGCCAACTTTTAAAATCATGAGACGAGAAAGCCTACAACCACAAAAAACGATGTCCAGGAACACCGATTTTCACCTCCCGGTAAGTAGCCACTTGGCCACCATGTTGAACTTTGCCCCTTACCCCCATGGTAGTGCAACCTTAGAGTTGGTGGATTTAGTTTGGGGGGGTGTGGGGGCAAAGCCCCCATATTTGTGGGTTTAATTTGCTTCTGGTTTAATTTTGTCTTTTTTTTTTTTTTGGGGCCAAGTGGTGACTTACCTGGATTTGGAAGTTGGTGTTCCGGGACGTCAGTTTTCTGTGGTTGTCACCTTTCTCTTCTTGGGATTTTAAAAGTCAGCCTTCTGGTATTTCCATCTTCCGAAGTGGACCCATATAGATATATATATATATATATATATATATATATATATATATATGCCCATATAGATATATATATATATATATATATATATATATATATATATATATATATATATATATCTATGTTCATACACTTCATACACACACACACACACACACACACACACACACACACACACACACACACACACACACACACACACACATAATTAGATATAGGAAATACAAAATATCATAATGGGCTTATGATAATAAAGCTTCCAGAAGGCCAACAGGATGTAAGCTTGACAATCGAATGAATCTGTGTGCATGCAATTGGTCACACACTCATGCATGCGCAATGATAATATACGCATACTTATTGATGTTTTAACATATCAAATTCTTCCATTTATGTTCCAAAGGGCAACTAAAATTATTTATTCATTTACTAATTAACTAATTTATCAACTGACATTTGATTAATGGGAAAGAACAACTTGGTAGATGCCTATTTTCAGTGGAGGCCCAGGGAAAAAAGTTCCAATATATTACTAATTTAAGAACAATAATTTTACAATCTTCCAAAATAATATAAAAATATCTAGAGTATAAATAATTACACTAAATTAGATATAATATAAAAACATTTAAGAATAGGTACAACTTGTATGACAATTATTTAATATTTAGAAAAATTTTAATAGAAACAAGAATTGCAATATGAAGTGCACAAAAAAGAAAAACAGGGTTATAGCGCATTTAGAAAGACAATCAGGGGAGAGAAACTATGAGAATGTAAGGAAGTAAGTGAAGGAGGGAGAGTAAGGAGGTGTATGGTATAAAAAAGTACTTGTTCATATTTAGGGTTATAGTTTATCCTGGGGTTTAGCAAAAACGGACAGATTTTGGATAGGAAATCTGCCAGAATGTTTTTTAAAGGATTTTAGGGAGGTTATTGACCTGATGGATACAGGTAAGGAGATCCAGGCCTTAGCAACATGGTATGAGTACAGATCACACCCAGAAGATTTAATAGACTTGTGGACAGAAAGGAGTCTTTGTTCATTGGATCGTAGTGGCTGACTGGGAACATAGTTATACAGAATAGTATTTAATGCTGGACAAGCAGATGGATGCTGGATAATTTTATAGGTGATAAATTAGCTGCTGGGGTAGTTCTAACCAGTTTAGGCATTTTAGTGCTCCACATTGGTAATTGTGAAAGGGCTATTTGCTGCAAATGTATCCAATTTATTGTAGCATTGTTCAAGTTTTGCATTCTGTGATGCCTGGAGTTACTAAGGATGGGAGTGCCATAAAGTAGTAGCAAGTGCAGTTTTAGTTGCGTTGATAAGAATTTTTTTTGGATCCATAAGGCATTCCTAGTTTTTGATGACTTTTTTATGCATTTGTGTATATACAGGTTGAATTTAAGATCATCATTCACTATCATCCCTAATAAGTTGCTATGAGAAGTGACTTTGATAGTTGTGTTACTGAGAGAGAAGATTTTAAATGTGTTCTCATGAGGGGGATTTGAGGAAAAAAGATTTTTTTTCGTGGGGGGTTAAGCATGAGCTGTGAGTTACAAAGCCATGTTTCAGTAGTAGTGAGATACCTCTCAACCTCTTACAGCAAGAAATCTGGACAGAAGCATAAATGAAATTAGGACAAAGGACCCAAAATAGTGACAATTTTTAAATATTGCTCTTAAAAACTTAGAAAGTTGATAGAATAACAGATTTTGCATTGGCAGGAATTTACTGAAGAGTATGAACTCTGAAACTCAAATGTCTGTCATTATTTTCTAACTTTAATCTTTAATGACTTGCCACTAATTTGCCAGAAAAAACACAATTTTATAAAAAATACACCAAAAATATAAGACAAAAATCTGGACATTCTTCAAAAATCTGTACAGTTGAAAGGTATGGGTGGTGAAAGTTTCCTGAGTAATGTTTTGGAGATGCCATGTTGTCAGATCTGCATATGAGTATGGACCTATTTGTTTACTGTATTAGGAAGGCCTGTTTTGTGGTTGTGTGGAGGGCTTGGTTAGCATGTTAAAGAGGAGGGGACCAAGGATATAGTCTTGTGGTACTCTGGTGATGACTAAGGGGTAAGGAGAGAGGGAGGAGTGACATTTTACTTACTGATACCTATTCGACAGGTAGCTTTTGAAGCATAGAAGGGTAGGCTGAGATAGGCCTAGTGAGGACATTTGAAGTAGTCCTTTGCTGTGACAAACTGTGTTGAAAGCTTTAGACATGTCTAAAAATAAGTGGGAGACTACTTTGCTGTTGTTTCTAACTTTGTTGAGAGTATCTGTAAAAGTTAGAAGTGCAGTGTTAGTACCGGTGGAGGAAGAGAAGCCATGTTGTGTGGGGGTAGGAGTTCTTCCTGGAGGAGTTAGTTTATTGTTTTTAACTACATTTCTCAAATATTTAGGAGAGGAGGGATATCATTGTTACAGGTCTAAAGTTAGCAATGTCTGTTGAATTTCTTCCTTTGTGTACAGAGATAATGTGTGTGTTTTTTTTAGAGAGAGGGAACATGAGATTCCTGGACTGACCTAATTATAAGGATTGAGACAAGACAGGCAATGCTATTGGCTGCTATTTTAACGTACTCACTTGAAAGGTCATTAGCTGAAGTACAGCATGGTTTGTGTTTAAGAATAATTTTATATAGAATTTGGGTACAGATTTGAAGGTGAAGGTGGATGTGCTGGCATATGGCTGTTTGATAGGATTGAGGTTAGATGTTGGGGAATCTTTGGTTAGGGATGCTATACTGTCTATGAAATAAGAGCTGAATTCTGTTGCACTTTCAACTAGTGAGTTATTGAGAAAGGGATTTGAAGGGAGTTTAATTTTTGTCTGAGATTTAAAACGTCTTTAATGTCCAGCCAGAATGTTTTAGGGCTGTGTTTACTATTGTTCTGAATGTTGTTATAGTATAATTTACTGCCTTCATTTGTTTACTTTTTGGTATAATTGTGGAACATTCTAAAATTTTCAAGATATTGAGGTGCTTTATATTTTTGCCTTTCTTTTCACACTTTTTCTCTGTCCTGCATTTGCATTCAGCTATTTTTGGATAGCCAAATTGTATTATTTGTTTTTAGTCTATTCCTTTGAGCAGGTGCAAGATGGTATTGAATTCATTTACAGGATTATCTAAGGGGGAATATTTTTAGGATTTTCCAGTTAATAGATGATAGGACAGTAATCAATATTTATGGCCTAGATTTGGGCAAGTTGCATGTTGCATTATACAAATGCTGTTTAATAAGGCAACAACCAATTCTGGATGGGGCATCCATCCACCACAATATGTGCACATACATACACACATGCACACACACAAAAAAAATATAAAAATAAGTGACAGGGGTTTGCATCCCCCTAGTTGCATACAACAATAAGGGTTGCAAAAAAAAAACTTATGAGGGGCTGACTATCACTGAAGCGCATACGTACAATATACAGTTGGATATTCCATTTCCTGCTCGTTTTCTTTTCATATTTCGGTTTTGCTACTTTTTAATTTGCATTTTGTAGTTTGTGGTTATGGTGAGTGGCTTGGATTTATCGCAACCGTTATTTTCCCAGGATGGTTCTACAAACAATGGTTTAAACAGCACTTTTGAAGCGAATGCTGCAGGTGATTTAACACTCCTGGTACAAGCGTTGATGAAGAAAGTTGATTCTTTATCTCAAAGAATCAACAATACACAGTCGATCTCGAGAGATGTTGGAGCATCTTGTTCTTCCACTTCTACATCTTCTGCTGAGTTGCCTAAACTGATTCCTGCTACTCTACATAGCACCGGACAGGCTGCAATTCCTTCGACTAGTTTGGGTAACCAAGTTTCTACTTGTTTAAATCCAGGCAATGCAGTGAATAACTTAGGCCTGCCTAGACACACGGCAGAAGAAACATGCATTTAATTTAATGTTCCTAGGGTGAGTGACATTCCTACTACTGATTCCTCTTTAAGGAATGTTTCCTTTTTTAACACCGATGTACTTCTTGGTACTGAGGTTACCAATGATGGTGATAACAATGAAAATAATTTAATTGTTAATAACTTGAACGAGTATGATCAAAAGTTATTCAAGTGTAGGAAACTGCAGTTGGAAGTTTAGTACCTTGAGGAATGCATCCAAAAAAAAGTTATTCCAAAAGGTTTGCGCCAGTGGCGCTATCCAGCAGGGCTTATTAATGGTTCTTCTTTCCATCTAGAACTTATAGCCCTTTTTGACAAACAAGGCATAGAGTTTTTGGGTTTGTTAATCAATAATTACAAATCCCAGATTGCTTCACTTAGGAGCGACTTGGATAAGCTGGAAAGTGCTATCACAAATGCAGAAGATTATACAAGGTATCGGTTTGATTATGCATGCATTTTTTCCAGCATAGATGCCAGTTTAAACAAGTTTATTGAGGTCAAAAAGAAAAAAACTATCGAGAGACCTCAACGACTACTCCAAAAGATGTGCTTATCCACCACCTCCCCTTGCTGGGAATTCACCTCTGGGTAATATCATCAATGCTCAGCTGGACCACTTGGGCCACAATGACAACACCAATGGCAATGCCATAACAAATAATGATATTGCAGACATAGTTCAACCTATTCGTCGCAGTGAAAGAATTAAAAATAATCAACAACCTCAGGCAGCCCAACATTCAGGACAACAGCATGAAATACCTTTGAATGTTAATTTCCACCAGGATTTTTGGGAACCCAATGGGCCACAAACCCTTCATTTGAACAAACCTACCAACAACAGGAGACAGCCCCAGAACAGGAAACTCTACAACAGGAAGAGGAGATAAGTTTGGAATCTCCTAACATCCTTTCCAGTTCTGAAGTGGACTTCAAAATCTATAATTTTAGTTCCCTGCATATTGAGAAAGCTATGGTGGACTTTTTTTCCAAAAGGCTTAACATTTGTACCTGATAGGAGGGCCAGTATGGTCAAACTTATTGTTGATTTAAAACTTTTTGTTCGTAAAGTTAATCTATGATTACTCATGGGTGCCAACTCACTTCTCACACAAGGTCTCAGGGTGTCCACCCTCTTTAATCCTCCTATGCATGAATCTTTAGTACTCTTTGAGAAAACTTGTGAAATTGACTTTTGGAGAATGTTCACAAGCAATCATCATATCACTAACATCCATAAAAATATCACTCCGGATGAATTTGATTTCATCAATTTATTGAATATTTGTCATGTGCATGTCATGCAACCTGACAAAGGTGGAGGTTTAGTGTTCATGGATCAACACGACTACAACTGTAGGATGAACTTGGTCCTAGACAGTACAACATATGAAAAAGTCAGTCGTAACCAGATCAATGGAGCATACAAGTCCATAAATGGGATTCTTTCTGACTTGTTCCTGAAGGAAGTATAGACATTGATACATACCATTATTTGTCTATGCCTGCTGCAGTTATAACAACCTTTTTCGGAACCCCAAAGATACATAAAAATCTAACTAACCCACCATTTAGACCTATTGTGGATGGTCGTGGTTCCATATCATATGCTTGTGCTAAATACGTTGACTCCAAGCTTAAACCAATACTCAAGTTGGAACAACAAATTTATCAGGACTCATGGCACTTTCTTAAGTCCATTAATAACTTGGACTTTAATGACAATTTAGTGTTTCTTACAGTGGACATTAGGGATTTGTATACTGGGTATTGAGTGAGTTAGGGATTTTTTGCACGAGAGGCATGGACAACCAAGAGGTGCATGTCATTGAAACGCTCCTTGAGATTGTACTACTTGACAATTTTCTGTTTTTCAACAATGAATTTTACCTCCAGACAAGTGGCGTTGCTGTGGGAGCTGCATGTGGCATCAGTTTTCTCAACACTGTCATGGCTTACTGGAAAAGGTCCTATTTGTTTAATTCCCCTTCCTTTAAGAACAATGTGGTCTGGTACACTAGGTACCAGGATGACATGTTCTTTCTATGGAAGGGTGAAGTAAACTTGATAGATGAATTCATCAGTGAGATTAAAACTTATACTAACTTTTTGGATTTTACCTTCCAAGTAGGCACAGACTACATTAATTTTTGGATATTTATCTAGCAAAGGACCTTGCTAACCACAGATTTAGAGCCACTATATACCGTAAGTCAACATATTCCAATGCCTTTCTGCATTTTTCTACCTGTCACCCTTTACACCAGACAAAAGCAGTGGTGAAGGGACAAGCAGTAAGGGCTGTCAGAATGATTAGTGACTTCAATGATTTTATTACTGAATGTGACTTGTTAAGATCCATGTTTAATAGGAGAGGGTATCCAATGGCCTTTATGGACACTGTGTTTGAAGAAGTCATTAGTAAAAGGTCATCAGGCCACTTTACCCCCCTATTGCACAAAGGTTATAACATGCCAGAGTCACACACTAACATTTTAGCATCTCCTGCTTCAACAAACATACAGGAGGGAGACAAATCAACTAGACTGTTAACAACTTACTCACTTGACTCTAGAGTCATTGGAGAAATTGTCAACAAGAACTGGGCATTTATTTCAGAAGACCCCACCTTAGAAGTTCTTTAGGTTTGACACCCCAACTAACTTTTAGGAGGGACGTAAACCCAAAAGGTTTGGTTGAAAGGCCGAAAAGGACTTCTAAATTTAATACAGGAATGACAAAATGTGGGAGATGTCATCAATGCAAGTTCATTAAATTAACTGACAGAGTAAAAATCAGAAATAAAGTATATTACATCCATGATAGATACAACTGTGATTCTCCAGTGGTTGCTTATGGAGCTTTCTGTGATGGTTGCAAAGCATTTTATATCGGGAAAACACAGAGGAAATTAAAACAGAGGATTTATGAGCACCAGTGCAGCATTATGAACAAAACTAGTACTAGTGCTTTAGCCAGACACACCCTTATTTTCCCAAGTCACAATTTCTTATTTGTGGTTTTACAACAAGTAACATAACAAAAGAGGGGGGCCCTGGGAACTCAAATTAGAAGAGGCTGAAGTGGAATGACAAATTGCAACTGCTGCTTACTCTTTTCCAGGGTTAAATGAAGCCTTATCTATCAAGAGCTTGTTGAAGCTTAAAGCCCTGGCAAGATAGGGGTGGCAGCTTGTTTGTTTCACACAAAAATGTTTAAAACATCTAACTGACTTTTCATCTTTTTACATTTGTTTAATAGTAAAACTTTCTATGGCTTTATATGTATAACACCACAAGGCAGGGCGTACGAGTCCTGTATGTTGCATTTACATGTTGTTTTTTTTTTACATTAACATAATGTATGAATGTGTCTTTCGACTTTTCCCGGTTAGGGGTCACCACAGCGGAACTCCGGTCCGTTAATAATTGGCAGTTGATTTTTACGTACCAAGTTGCCAGCCCTGACGTACAACCTTCAACAAAGGTACGCCCATTCACGCATGTCTCCACGCAGAAGACGCTCTAACTGAGAATCGAACCGGACAGCGTCTTACTGTGAGGTGACAAGGTGACCGCTTCACCGCCACGGATACTCAATTTAATAACATAACATAATATATTTCTATGCTACACATTTACAAAGTACACACTTTATTTATTATCATTATTTTTTATTTTTTATATAACAATGGCCTATTTTTAAGTATTTACCATCCCAATTGTATTTGTATTTATTTTTTGTCTTGGGTTGGAAATGGTAAACTTTTTTATTAACTTTTTTAGATGCTTAAGACTATTATTTGAGCAACATGGTTTAATTAGTCAATGTTGCTTTAAATGTTTAATGCTGCATGACATCTTGTATTTGGGCTTGCCCAGCCCACTGACTCAGCAGGTTTATTTTAGGTTTTTAAACTGGGAAGTGAATAGTTTTTACTTGTCTGAAGAAGCTGAAGTATTTTGTTCAGTGAAAGTGCTTACGTACAATAAACAGTTGGATATTCCATTGCCTGCTCGTTTTCTTTTCTTGTTTCGGTTTTGCTAGTTTGGATTTGCATTTCTTGTAATTTGTATATTATTCACAGATGTGTTAATATATAGTGGCAGTATATATGGGCATAACAGTTAAGGTCTTTGCATCCCGATGCACAAGGTACAAGGTTCAGTCCTGACCTCTGACCAATGCCTGTTTGTAGTTTGCATGTTCTTCATTTGTCTCTGTGGGGTTTCTCCCACATCTGCAAAACATGCCAACTGTTTCCATCTTAAACTCACCAATGAATCCAGCTGTGGGCAGCAGTATAGACTCTACATGATGCCCTATTGGGAGTAGAATTGTACAGACCAACTGCTTTGCACATCTACTTTGGTGCACAGTATCCCCAGGATAGGAGAACACGGATCACAGACTGCATGCTGTGGCAGGGCTAACCACCCGACAATGTAAAATATGGTTCTAGGTGATTCAGTCATGTTGACTAATGTCACCAAAATTGGCATGGGTAGTTACAGGTGATAAGTGGTTTGAGGGCGCGGCCTACTCTGGACTACGCCATGAACCCTTACTAATGGTGCCTCTATTGGCTAGTGTGTGCCTGCTATAAAGCCCAGCAGCCTTGGGTCAATAAGCTACTAGCCAACTGGTGTGTAGTTGCCCAGCCTGGGTTACCTGGGATAGCTCTGTTGAGTGAAAGCTGGACATAAAACCAACCAAGCAGCCAAACATGAACTGAAAATTGCTATGCTTACTGTAAGCTCATTGACAGGCTGCAGCTTGGAAGTGGATGACATGATGATACGGAGGAGGCTGGACATCCTATGTATCCAAGAGATGAGATGGAAGGGCAGTGCAGCAAAGCCACTTGGCTTGGGATCCTCGGTCTACTATTCAGGAGGGCGATGGTCTAGAAATGGTGTGGGAATTGTGGTGAGAGAGAGGCTTCAGAAGGCAGTGAGGGATATCATCAGAAATACTGAGAGACTCATGACAATCAGACTCCAGTGCAATGCTAGGCAGTATTCATAATCTCAGCCTATGCCCCACAGTGGGGTCATTTTAGTGAGGGAAAGAGTGCATTCAGCCAGCAGTTGCAGGACATACTAGATAAAGCAGGGCAACATGAATTGATATTAATAATAGGTGACTTGAATGCATGTATCAGGACAGACAGAACAGGATATGAGGATTGCCTGGGTCCACATGGATGGGGCAACAAGAATAAAGAAGGAAAAGCCATTCTAGACTTCTGTCTGGCAAATGGCTTTATAGTAGCCAAAACATGGTTCAGAAAGAGAGACAGTCACAAGATCACATACAAGAGTAGCCAACATGCAACTCAGGTAAACTTCCTTCTAGTAAGGAAAAGACACTGGGGTAGAATCCATGATTGCAAAGTCATCTGCAATGAAACAGTCAGCCCACAGCATAAACCACTAGTTGCCACAATCAGCTGCAAGCAGTGGTTAGAGAAGGCTCTAAGGTCATCAGAGACTAGGTTGAACACCAGGATGTTGACTGGAGAGAAAGTACAACAGTTAAACGAATTACTCAGGACTCTAGTACCCCAAGAAGAAAAGGAAATAGGTGGTGCCTAAAAACAGCATGTGTTAAAACTACAGAAAAGATAAGTGGCCAAGCCAGGTATGGAAATAGGATACATAAGGAAAGCTGGTAGTGGAATGCAGAAGTCCAGAAAGTCATCAAAAGAAAGGAGGAGTGCAGGAAGACATGGGGGCTAAAAAGACAGACCAGGCTAGGCGTGGCTAGCAAAAAAGCTAAGAAAGAAGTTGCAATAGCAAAGAATAGGGCATTGGAGGCACTATACCAACTTCTGGAAAGTGACTCAGTAAGTGGCACAAAAAAACTATATCAGGTTGCAAGACAAAGACAGAAAGATAAAGAAGATAGTCAGACACCCTTCATAAGTGATGCCAGCAACAACCTTCTCACCAGTCCGCAGGACATCAAATGCAGATGGAAGGAGTATTTCCAGTAGCTTCTGAATGAAGAAAACCCCACAGAAGCTGTACTGCCTCAGAAACAGCCTACAAAGAAAGAAGAAGAGGAGTCCACCAGAGAACAGCACTAAGGAAAATTAAGTCAGGGAAAGCAGCAGGCTCATATAAGGTCACAGCAGATATGATAAAGATGCTGGGTGAGATAGGGGAGAAATGACTCCTGAGGGTACTAATAGCAGTGTGAAGTGAAAGGCATATCTCAGATGACTGGAGAATAAGCATACTCATGCCCATGTACGAGAACAAAGGGGGCATCCACAACTGTGGGCAGTACAAAGGCATTAAACTCCTATTCCATTGCATGAAAGTTCTGGAGAGGGTGATTTATAAATGGATACACAGAGTAGTAGAATGTAAGATGGGAGATGAGCAGTTTGGGTTCAGATCAGGATGCAGCAGAATTGTCCCAATGTTTGCAGTGTGACAGATACTTGAGAAGAAGCTAGAGATGAGGAGAGAGTCCAACTGGGCATTAGTAGACTTAGAGAATGCATATGACAACGTCCCAAGAAAGCTGATCTGGGCAGTACTGCAGTGGTTTGAAGTCCCAGAAACACTGGTAGAATTAGTGCAAGCTATGTACAAGGACCCAGTGACTCAAGTACAAACAGTGTTCGGCCTCACAGAGGGGTTCCCAGTGGGAGTAGGTGTACACCAGGATTCAGGTCTGAGCCCACTGCTGTTCATACTGGTGATGAACTAGATTAGCAAACAGGTCAGAGGGGACAGATCAACAAAGTATCTATGCAGATGATGTGACATTAAAGGCAAACTCTGAGCTAAAACTTCAGCAAAGGATAGGAGAATGGAATGCAGAACTGAATGCACATGAGATGAAACTAAGCACAGATAAGATGGTAATGGCAGCAAACTGAGGAAATCAGAAAAAGCTGAGAATAGAGATAGAAGGGAAGATAGTGGACAGGTAAACAGCTTCAAGTATCTGGTAGGGGTGGTTAAGAGAAGGGAAGTCTGAATGAAAAGGTCAAAGCTAGAATTAGAGGGGCTGCAACCAACTGGCGTAGAGTGTCAAGTGTAGTCTATGACAGAAGAAGCCAAAGAAGCTGAAAAGTAAGGTGCACAAGACAGTGGTGTGACCAGTACTACTGTATGGTACAGAAATCTGGGCAGTAAAGGCAGAACTCTTGAAGAAGCTAGAGGTGATGGAAATGAAGTGCCTGAAAAGGGTGTTAGGATGTATGCTGTGGGACAAATGAAGAAATGAGGACATAATAGCAGAAGCCAAAGTGGCTCCAATTGAAGAAAAGATCAAAGAGAACAGATTACGCTGGTTTGGACATGTGTAGAAAAGAAGAAGACAATCTGGTGAGGAAGATTTGAGACAGGCAGGAAGAAAGTAAGAAGAAGCGAGGATGTCCAGCAAAGAGGTGGATGGACTGTGTGAAAGATCTGTGACAGACAGGCATGAGTGTTGAAGAAGGCAGGTGTGTGGCACTGAATTGAGAGAGGTGTCAACAGTTAACAGAATACCCCAAACCATGTAGAAAAAATGGGAAAAAGGGGGCTGATGATGATGATGATGTGCTGCCATATAGTAGTTTTGCAAGATAGGGGTACCTAAACCACCTTTCTCAAGGGGGGTGCTGACATGACCATCCTACTCGCACAACATTTCCACCCTTTCCGTATGTCAAATACTCTTGGAATATCCTTCTCTGGATTTGTTAAAATGAGTATAACATCATCTGCAACATTTTGAGTTTGCACCCCTCTCCTACTGGCCAATCCCTTATTTCTAATTGCCTGATTTTGGCTGCTAGTAGTTTCAAATATAACACTAAAAGCGTGGGTAATAGTGGGTATCCCTGCCTTGTTCCCCTTTGGATTCTAATTTCTCATGTCACCTTACCATTAACCTTTATTGTAGCCCTTGCACTACAATATATATATATATATATATATATATATATATATATATATATATATTACTAAGTAACAGATGAATTAATTCATGGGGAAATCCCATTATACCCAATATCTTGCAAAGGTATGAACAGTTGACCCTATGGAATGCTTTTTCAGCATCGAGACCCGTTCAAAGCAGTGCTTTATTGGTTTCCTCTGCTTCTCTGTGTATTAACTGACCTTTTTAGTTCTTCCCCCTGCTCTGCACATATTTTATCCCTCAGTTGTGCAATTGCCACCTCTGTTTTTCATACCATTCTTCATCCTTTTGTTATCATTTCAAATATGTTTGCAACACTTTTCCTTATTCCCACTACTTTTTATTCTCATCCTTTTTGTAACATTTCCAAAAGTTATTCCTTCAGTTGTGTCAATTTAGGTGGTCTGTTCCACTATGTGCTGCTTATTTCTAATGTTTTATTAACTTGACTAGTGTAGGGGATGATGTTCTATATTCCACCAGGGCATGGTCAGACATTATTCCCAGGAGTGTTTCTAGTTGTTTTACTAAGTAATCATGCTCTGCAGAAATATAAAACATATCCATCCTTGACAGGTGTTTATATCTTCTGGAGGAGAAAATGTGCTGTCTTTTCATATTCTGGACAATATCCTTCTACCCATGTGCTATTATATATACTTCTCTTAAACAATCTCCTTCCACTGTCACCGTCTCTCCCTTAGGTCTCCCAGTAACACTGCTCTTATCTGTTGCCATATGACAACAATCTCCTCCCAACAGTAGGAGGCCCTGATGAAATTCTGAAATTTCTACTACTATTTTTTCTGATTTTTGTTTGTGTTGCTTCTTTGTGGTGTGTGTGCATTTCTTAGTGTAAGCCACCTCCCTTCCGAACTGTCTCTTAGCAATATATAGCTTCCTTGCCTATCTATTTGCATATCTTTTATTTATACGTGAAGGTCCCTTCTAATAAATGTTATAACTCTCATTTTTCTGTCTTCAAATACTTTAGCACAATACCCTTTACCTATTTTTTTAATTTAACATTGCCAGATTCCTCAGCTTTTAGCTGTATTGCTTGCAGGAACACTACTACTGCTTTTTTGCTTTGGAAATATTCCAATTATTTTAATTTCTTTTTATCTTCTACTAGGCCAGCTACATTTCATGTCAAGACACTTTTTCCCATAGTAGTATTTTTATCTGAGTCCCTCTTTTTTTAATCTGACTTTTTCTCTTCTACAGTGTCTCTTCTTGTATCATGTCACTATCTTTCCCTATCCCCCTTGTTTTTGTTTTTCTTGTTTTAGCTCTTTTTCTTCTGCTCTATCTGCACTACAATTCACTGTCTTTTATATGAATAGGTACTACCCATTGCTGAAAAATTCCTTCTCCTAGTCATATCCAAACAACCCCTGATTCTGTTACCCTCTAAGTCTCAGTATGTTATACTTGTTCGATTACTTTTCCTTCCTCTTTTCCCACCACCTCCTCAAATTATTCTCTTCTTGAGCCCTTCCGTGCCTTTCTTTCTACACCATGTATTGCAGCTTATTCACCTTTCGTCTGGGCCTTACAAGCTTTAACATTTCCCTGAGGCTGTTTATAACATTTTAGTTCTACCTCTTTCCCCCCATATCACTTTTTTCAATTTAAACTTTCATTATTTTCCTTTACATGCTTCAACCAAAGTTAGGCTCCTTGCTGATGGAAATTACTTTGTTTTCATTTTTGTCTGCGTATCCTGTCCCCAGATTATTACTTCTTAGATTTAGCTAGTACCCTCACGTTTGTCTGATATCCAATCAGTATTTCTCCTCCTGCCATTACTCTTTCTCCTTCTGCCTTTCTTTTTTTTTCTCCCGGTTACCTCACCTTGGCTCTCAGATCATAGAAGGGTAAATGTCCCAACCAAACCCTTGTTACTGTGTGCATTATGATATTCACTCCTCGTAGTCACATTTATATACACTATTAGTGGCAGATTCTATTACTTACCATTACTTCATTTAGTCCAAATGCGTAGGATCGTAGATTATATTTAAAGATGCAAGCATTACTTACATTGTTCAGACTTAATCATGAGTTCATGTACTGGCCACCAGCCAGTAACCCATGAGAAAAGTCAGACACATAATAACTAAATGTCTGCTTTTTAGTCTATGAACATTTTTCAGAAATACATACATGCATTTTTTCCACTTTATATCCTATATAACATTTTGTAGTCATTATACCACAGATTTTGAGTATCTCTTCACTCTGCTGTAGCACTGTCCTTCTTTCAGTCAGGCTAGCCAGATTCTACCAGTGTCCTCCTTTCTGTGATGAATTGTGGTTTTCTTCACTGTTTTGCTGGTTGACCTCTCTCATCCCTGTCGTGTGTTGCTCTGCTGCCCTTGGTCTAGCATCTGTCCTATCAGAAGACCTAGAATATTTTTATTAGAGTCCTAGTTTGTAATTGTTTCTTCTTCTTCTTCGACCCCAAGCAACTAATCTGTTAGGGCTCATCTCCCTCATCTCCAGCATTATTCCGCTGCTCGGATAATGCTTGGAATCTTTTTAAATCAGGCTGTGCTACCTCAGGACCCTGAAAAGTCTTTGCCCTTTGGGCAAATAAAAGCCTTAATCTGTCAGCATAGATCATCTTCAGCTTTCCTCTTAGTTGTCAATACATCTTAACCAGCTGGGTAAAACAGCTCTACTTCAGCATTTTTCCAAGAGAAAAATCATAAGCCATAAAGTCCATCTGCCTCCAATTTTCAGAGCCTTCCCTCTTATCCATAAATGACTAATGAGTTGCTCTTTTAGCTGGCAATTTTGTACCTTAATGACAACTGGATGGGGAGCCACTATGGTTTTCCAGCTGCATTCCAGTCCATTTACTAAACGTGTTAAATATAATGGCTCAACAGTCTCCCCATCCCTTCAGGCACATTTGTTATCTTCAGATTTTCTATTCTCTCATGGTCCTTCAATTTCTGAAGTTTATCTTCCAATTTCTCCTTTGCCACCTCCAAATCTGCTTTTCTTCATGAAGTCTGCTGCATAGCCATTCTCAGTGCTATCTCATCAGAATAACCTGAAAGAGCCGATTCCATTTCTTGCCATTTTTTATCCATTTTTCTAATATAGCCCAATAACGACTTTCCTGTTTTCATTACTTCCATATAAAGTTTGTCCATTTTTTTGCCCCAGCTTAGCCATCTGTACTCCTAACTCAATGGGCCCCACTTCAACAGCATTCATGATGTGCTCTTCTCACAATTCTTTCTCCTTAGGATTTGTAATTCTTTTCTGCATTTTTTTCTTGGACATTCAAGCAGAAAATAACTGGCGTATACTCCCACTTTCCTTCAAACAGGGGTGGTTTTCTTGCCTTAATGGAGGAGAGCACCATCCATGTGACCTATTCATTTGGCACCATCACCGGAAGTCATCTATCTTTTTGTTTTAAACATAAATGCATTGATTCTACTCTGTATGCTATTTGTTTTCTATCCCTGGTACATCAACAAATGGAAAAGAATCTACACTACAACTGATGTAAACCCAAATGCCACCTTCTAAATAAGATATGTTTCTATATATTGTGATATGCTTTGTAAGTATACAGACACTGCTTAAATATTCACATACCTTGCAAATTTATGCACACTGTTTAAAATATAATTTCATATGTAAATACCTGTATAGTATTAATGCACTGTCATTCTATGTGTAATCTTGACAATTTTTGTAAAAAAGACCTCTGCTGAAAGGGGTTTTGCTAAATCCAGTAAGATTTTGCTGGAATCAATGACAAAATAAAAAAAATAATAAATATGAACTTTTTGTTTAAAGGTGGAAAAATTTGTTCATGAGCATTTTCTGCTGTTGAGACTAAATGTTTTCAACAAATGCTTTCCAATCTTTGATAAAGTAGCTTGGGAGTTGATTAAAAGGTGTATAGATCTAATGTAATCAAAATACACAGTATAAAAATTAGTGCATGTTTAATATAGTGTGGTGGTTCTTGCTCTGTCAAAATATTGCTAAACTTACTTGACATAATATAAATAATACTGATGTAAACAGAACATTTTTATATAGTGTATATAATAGTGTTTCTGTGAGGAAGACAGATACAGTTTTGTATGGGGTAGAGAGGTTTGGTTAGTGAGCAGTTACTCTGTTAAAATGGTGTATGAAAGGAGTGCATGGGCCTGTTAGTCAGAGACGTTGAACTCTTGATGCCGGGATTAGTTTGCACTTGGAATTGCAATTATGGAGATTGTGTTGCAGCAAAGACAAAGACATTCCAGAATAACCTGAAGAAGCCTGGACCTCTTTTTATTAGGCATTCAAAAAGAAGAATGATGGTTAAAAGCACCTTTGGACTGTGTTAAAATTGGTATGACAGAGCATTTATTTTCTTTTCAGGACTAACTGAAAAGATCTTTATATAGGTGTATTACTTTAGTATGTACAAGAAGAGTCTGTGCCATTACTTTTTAATTCTGCTCAATAAAAATCATTACTAATGACCACTATTCTCTGTTGTGGTGTTGTCTATCACTGTGTATGTGTGTGGGCTTGTGTGTATGTGACAATCTTTATTATTTATTTAACTTTTGTTTACCGGGAAAGCCCGACTGGACACGTCCTTTTTTAGTGGAGGCCTGGGGAGAAAATAAGACAACAAAGTTTAACAAAGGCAGCAATCACATAGTATAGCAGATTTTAGCATATCAGTTATACATATATCAATTATACACAGTTAGTAAAAAGTTTCCAAAAGGTGGCAATCACATAGTACATCAAGATTATAACTTATCAAATTATAGTATAGTGAGGAATACAAAATTTTCTACATTATATCTCCATGGTGGGGCAATAATGTGGTCAGGTATTTACAGTGTAGTTAGCTGAGTAACACTACTAGAAGCAGTTAAATATAGTGAGAAAAGTGAAGTGTGAAATGCTAAGGGGGGATAGGACAGTTACAGAGTCTAGTGTCAAGCCAGAATATTTTAAGTTTTTTTTTTAAAGTGCTGTTTATCAGTAGTTGATCTTAAATCAGGGGGGTAGGGTGCTCCAAAGCTTAGCCGTACTTGATGAATAGAGCGATTGGCCAGCTATGTTGTTTACTTTGGTAACTGTTAACAGAGCTTTGTTACTAGTGTGTGGAGTGTGTGTGGTACTATAAGACTGCACTAGATTCTGAAGGGCGGGGATTTTATAATCCCCCATAATTTGTAAACTTTTACTTTTGGGGAATATTCTACTCAAGTTTTCAATGTTTTATAACTGCTAGAAATTATCACAAAATAGAGAATGTATCTTTCCTCTAAGTAAAAAAAAAAAAAAAAAAAACAAGGGCAACCCTTTCCCCAGCAGTGGTCACAACAATCCTTCACAGTGGCTTGTAACAGAAAAGTAAGATACGGTGAAATTTTAATTAAAAAATGAATTTTCATTAAAAAATAATTTCAGTTAATGTTACTTATTGAAAGCAACTGCTATCAACAAATGGATCAACCCCAAAATTGAAACATCAAACAGAAAAGTATAGCACACAGCTGAGACAATGCTGAATAATTCCTGATATTTAGCAGAGAACACCATACAATGTAGAAAAGGGATAATCTTGTGTTTGATTTGTGAGCTGACAGGAATACAGCTGATTCATAATGAACATGTATTGTTCCTATCATCCTGTGTTCATTACGTTCCTTACATACGCACTATCATAATGTTAATAAGAATCTAAGTTATGATGATCATAAAGCCACAATAGGCAAGCATACCCACCTCACTAAAGAGCACTTGAACTGGTAAATAAGAAAAAATCCAACAACAAAAGTAACCACTCTGTGCTTTAACACACAGCTTCCATCCCCATCCCTACTACAAAAGATCACTGACTTTTGAGCACACCTCTGATGTTGGAGCATGATGAAAATGAAAAGTAGAATAATAACAGTAATGTATTTCATTTTGATGCTGGCCACTACATAAGCACTGCCCACTACTCTCAGCAAGCCATATCAACAAGTAATTTCATAATGATCAAATTTCTTTCACATATTCACTATTTTCCCAAAAGATAGTCACTTTTTACAATCATTTGTGATGTGCGATCATGGCAAAAGTAAAAGAGAATTTTGTATTGTAATAGTCACGTTAAATGCAAATAAGGTGCATGTTCTTTTTCTATTTGAAGGTCTCTGAAAATGTGCTTTCCCACACAGTTCCTTCAGAAAACACTGCTCATATGGTTTCTAAATGTGCACTGTTTGACTTACTTGCTTTGGGAGATTTGTCCCTTCTTCTAATTGGTGTGACCATGAAGTTCTTATATGTAAAATCAAGGAGATGAAGGGGGGCTTGCCCCCCTGCAAACAAACAAAACAAAAAAAAATTAAAAAGGATTTTTCACTCTTTTGAACTTTGGGCATTTTTTTTTCATTCTTTCAGCATACCGACTTTCAGGAATTCAATATTTCATCAAAGAACTGGCTTACTTGCTAGAATTTTCCTTGCTAAATTGGATGTATTCAATGGTATTTTATTTTTGCAACAATATGATTTCATGAATTTCAAATAAATTATATAAAACAAATACAATATAACTTTTTATCGAATAATCTCATTTTTACATAGTAATCCCTGGGTCTCACGGAATAAGCTCTGAGATCCAAAGGTAAACTATGGACTCAAGATACCAATACGTTGCTTCATAAATGGTCTCTAAACTAAAGTCCATAATATTTTTGACCACTTTACAACTAGCTATATAAACATTCCTATGTGGATTTTTTCATAGAACTTAGTAGGAAAATAGGAGCATCTGTAAAATCTCTTGCCTTTATAAATAATTGTGCAAGCAGTTTCTTTACAATTATGTTCTTTATCAAGCTACTAATACTTGATTCTCATTTTTCTTGAAAAATTAGGACCATTTAAAAAATGTCAATTATTATAAAGTCTTCTGGGTAATTATAACATTACAGTTAATAAGAGACCTCTTAAGAACTGAGATTTCCCTGTAATAAAGATTTCTGCTTGCATCATGTTGCAGTGGGAAGATTATAATATTTGTAACAAATTATGATCACGCTATGTAACCTTAAAACTAGTGCCACTCCACAAGCTAATGGCATAAGTCTTGCAGTTGAAAATTTTTCCCCTTGTTTGGGACTGATATCAACAAGTAATACCTGGTTTTCTCATGGCTGTGCTACTACAAAAGAAGTATTTATTGTAATTTACGTATACTTTGGTTCTGAACTCTTCATTTGTATTCTGTTAATCATTAATTCAAATATTGGATGTTGCTGCATAAAACAAAACTGTTTTTCTCAACTGCAATCAGGGACAATGCTTTCAAGAATATACATTTTCCTAAATGTATACAACAGCAGTTTACACTTCAGTGTAATGTCTATCTGACTTCTTATAAACTAGCAGTAATGGGAACATTTAATTCCTTAAACTGCAATATTTCTTGAGGCAATTGTCTGGCAGATGTGTTCCACATATTTTGGTTGTGAAGCTATATTCCACATATATGACAATTACACAACCTAAAAATACGTGAATATTACAAGTAGAGGCAACTTTTTTATGTGGCATAATTACTTCTCATTTAAAATAAATCCAGTATTAAATACCTAGTCTGTATACTATCAACCCGGGTTAAACTTGTATTGTATAAATGATCAAAATGCAGCGATTTCATCATAAAACATACTCTACATGAAAATATTCTATAAGTTATAACATTCCCTTGATCTCTGGGGCAACCTGAGAAGAACTTGATGATCAGAAAATTGAACTGTTGTACTGGTTCTTGTTAAGGAATACCACCTGCAAAGCAATTCCTTATCTCCTCAGCTGGTAGATTTGTAACTTCACATACTTGTACTAAACTAATGAAGGGTTTTTAATATAATCACTGCCTATTACTCCAGAATTACACTGTTGGAAACTCCTGGTGTCTGTCTGGTGTGTGATTCTCAAACAATCTGGAAATATATTGTTGATTGATAAGCATATTTCTTAGCATTTTAACCTTTCAGAGTTCTGCATTATCTTAATTTTGCCTGACTGAATTGTTTTATATATTTTCTGGCATTGTTTTTTGTTTCGCATCTGTCCTGAAATGTTTTTTCTCACCCCCCCCCACCCTATTCTTGTGGTGTTGTTATAGTTGGTGGCTTTGCAGTTGCCCGTCCCTACTGTAAATTTGATCTGGGACACCCCTCCCAGTCTAGTGTTCACTCTACTTAATACAGAGAGAACATCTCAAAAGGCCAACCCACTTAGGTTCTTAACCTTGAATTTTACTTCTGCTCCTTCTTCCTCTCTCCTTGCACTTTACATAAAAAAATTGCACTTAATTTTGCTTTTGCATCTTCTTAAATATACTCAATTGTATTTATTCTGCTTCAATTATTACTGCTTGGTAGTAGCCTGATTAAACTGTAACTGTTATTCTACGCCTTTTGGTTTAAGCACTTGGGCTCCAGACCAGTTGTTTTACATTAAGAAGGTTTGTGGTCTGCACTGTTGTGGCAGGACAGGTAGCTTACATCCTTCTAAGTTGTGAATTGCTGATTGAAGGCTCAATGTCTGTTATTCTAAAAGTGTATTAGTTCTGGTTAAAGCACTTGGGCTCCAGGCCACTTATTTTTCATTAAGAAGGTTTGTGGTCTGCACTCTTGTGGGAGGAGAGGCTAGATTCTGCCCATCTCAGCAGGGAATTTCTGGTTAAAGGCTTATTGTGCCTGCTTATTTGAACTGTTTCTTTCTGAAATTGGTGTGCCTTGTTTGCTGTAGCAAAGACTAGATTCAGACATCCTGCATCTAGCTTTGTTTGTATAACTTGAGCACTAATCCAGGCCATCTTTTTTGGAGAGGGTTCCCCTGCACACTAGTGACAGGAGTGTGCAGTTAGAACTTGTCTGATTGAAGACTGCTGGAACAGGGCTTAGTTTTGAGCTTTTTTACTGGTTAATTGGGTAATTTGTTTAAATCAGTTAGCTTGTTTTCTACTGTTATATAAAAATGACTTTATTCATCTGCTTTTACTGTATTTGTGTTTCTTCCTACTTTATTACTTTATTTTGCTTTTGCTGCTTGTTCTTAAAAGTACTTAATTGAACTTATTCTACTGCATTTATTACTGCTTGTTAGTAGCCTGATTAAATTATAACTGTTATTTTAAGCCTTTGGTTGAAGCACTTGGGCTTCAGACCAGTTGATTTATATTAAGAAGGTTTGTGGTCTGCACTGTTGTGGCAGGACAGGTAGCTTACATCCTTCTAAGTTGGGAGTTGCTGATTGAAGGCTTAGTGTCTGTTATTCTAAAAGTGTATTAGTTCTGGTTTAAGAACGTGGGCTTTGGGCCAGTTATTTTACATTAAGAAAGTGTGGTCTGCACTCTTGTGGGAGGAGAGGGTAGATTCTGCCCTTCTGAGCTGGAAGTCTCTGGTTAAAGGCTTATTGTGCCTGCTTATTTGAACTGTTCCTTTCTGAAATTGGTACACCTTGTTTGCTGTAGCATAGACTAAATTCGGACCTGCTGAATCTAGCTTTGGTTGTATAACTTGAGTACTAATCTGGAGAAGGTTCCCCTACACCCTAGTGGCAGGAGTGTGCAGTTAGAACTTATCTGATTCAAGACTGCTGGAACAGGGCTCCGTTTTTAGCTTTTTTTGGTTAATTTGTTTAAATCTGTTTGCTCATTTGCTACTGTTATATAAAATAAAATATGCGTTATGCATCGTCGCTTAGCTAGGGTTAAACTATTCCCAGCGCCATAAAGTCTGCTCTTTAAATTTTCCCTTACAACTAGCCAGTTTTTTAGTTTTAGCACTCAAATCTGTTTCTTTGAGCTCAGCACTTGTTCAGAACTCATTGTAAGCACTAAATAAGCTACAAATTTCTACAGCACTCAACTTTCCTCACTTGTCTAGAGGAAAACAGTTTTTACTACTTAATAAATAAGCACCTATCCAGGCATGTCTAAGGGTCACCTTGCGGTGTTTTCTCCTGTCTACCTGATGAATCTGGGCATCTTGGGGCAATGCAGAAATTGTCTCATGTACACAGACAACCCTCTCCTCCTACCACCCAACAGTACAACCTGTGAGAGATGCACTTATATAGCCAAACTGGAAGCAAAGCTCTCTTTACCTAAAAATGGACTAGACAGTCAAGAGGAGAAGGTAAACACTTGCACAACACTACACTCATCACATAGTCCCTCAAAAACTATACCACCAAAACAGACACATAGAAACACAAAGCACGCACCTACATTCATGGAGGCTCTTAATAAAAATCTGTTCAAGCAACAGAGACCTCCAAAGGACAAATGCAAGCAACTTCCTCCCCCAACACAACCCAAATGACACATAGCCCACAAACTCAGTGTGCCACTCAACCACAGCCCATAAAGCATAACAACCTACCCAACACTCTAGTCATAGGTGACTCTATAGTCAGGCACACTGATGTTCCACTCACCAGGCTAAACAAGGAGAAGGTTATTGTCAGCTGCCTGCCGAGTGCCAGGATCCGCCACATAATGCACCACTCAGGTCATTCCACAACAAGTACAAATATGACTCTGTCATTGTCCATGTTAGTGTGAATGACCTGAGACATACCTCCCTGGACTACATGAAAAGAGACATGGAGGAGCTCTCCAATCTTGTAGCCCAGGCAGGTATGATCCTATCCCTGTGTAGCATACTGCCATCACCCAGAATGATACCACAGTACAAAGACAAAATGATTGACTTCAACAATTGGCTAAGCTTCTGGTGTCATTCTAAGGGGATCCATAATCTGTCTGCCTGGGATGACATGATCAACAGACCACGATGCTTTGCCAGAGATGGTCTGCACCTGTCACCCTTGCGATTCCGGATACTGGCTAAGGCTCTTGCCACCCCTATAGTGCCTTTTTTAGGCAAGGTTCAAATGACAAATTCACCACCATAACAGGTACAAGCAATCAAAATCTGAGGGTAATGCTACTCAGTGCTAGAAATCTAAACCTCAAAATGCATTCACTTAGGGCACTCCTTAAAATGGAGAACATCAACATTTGTGCAGTGACAGAGACATGGTTCAAGGCTCCAGAGAGCACCCCTGCATTACCAGGCTATAATTCATACCACACCTTTCGGCCACCTAACCTAGGCCGAAACACTAAAGGCAGAGGCGTGTCCATATTCATTAATGATATCCACACCTCCAGGCTAGTTGCTCAGCATAATGCATCTGGGATTATCCAAGTGCAACTAACTCTGGGCAAGACCGCAATCCAAATTGTAACTTGCTACAGATACCCCACCATGCCCCAGAACTCCCACTACTCATTACTTGATACACTGGAAAATATTAGGGTGCAACCCAACACCCTCATAATAGGTGATTTCAACTACCCCACCATTAACTGGGAAAACTACTCATGTGCCAACTCTTTTGCTCAACGTTTTCTGGAATTCATAAATTCCAATACCTTGGATCAACTTATCCACACCCCCATCAGGGGCAACAATATCCTAGACCTGGTCATTACCAACATGGGCGACCGGTGTTCCACACCAGAGGTCAAATCCTCATTAGTCAGATCCGACCACAAGCTAATCACCCTAGACATCTATATCCCACCCCTACCCCACCATTAGGGAAACCACCATAAAAAATTTCTTCAAAGCCAACTTCACGCTTCTTAAGACAGAAGTGGCAAACTTCATGACACCTGTGCAGACGGACAATAGAGGTACAACTGCTGAATCCTACACAAGTGAGTGGATCATGCTATCCCTAACAGAACCAAGATGCTATCCTCCAAAAACAGAAACCCAATCTGGTGGTCGCCTGCCATAAACAAACTCTACAACAGAAGAAAGAAACTGTTGCAAAGAGAGAGTAAAATCCCATGATTGGAGGAACTCCCTGGTCAGCCTCAGTAAAAAGCTGACATCCTTCATAAAATCCTCCAAAGCTAGTTATGAAAACAAAATCACCACTGATTCTAAAGACAACCACAAAGCATTCTATAGCTATGTCAAGAATCCCAATGGCAACACTCAGATCTGCTCTGAGTTTACAGCACAATGGCACTAAATATACAGAACCAAATCATATTCCCAGCATCCTGGCAGATAGGTTCAGTGCTAACTTTACCCCTCTCTCACCCCTAAAGGGCACATCTCTATACCAGAAAAATGAAAAGTTCCGGTAATTACGGCTGCACAGGTGAAGACCACACTCTCCAAAGCCAAGAACAAAGCATCCATGGGACCTGACATCCCAGGTTGCATTCTACACAAACTACAGAATGAACTGGCACCCAACCTATGCACCATGTTCAATCATAGCCTCACCTCAGGCTTTGCACTCACTGAATGGTGCACAGTGACGGTTATCCCACTCCACAAAGGGGGCACCCCCACGGACCCCAGTAACTACCACCCCATAGCCTAACAAGCCTAGTCTGCAAGGCCATGGAATGTATCATCATGGAACTTATAAACAAAGACATTGGTAATCTCCAAACTCTGGACCCCACCCAGTTCGCGTTTGTAAAAGGCAGATCATGTCTCCTAAACCTGATAGACTTCTTTGAAGCAGTCAACAAAGCTATAAATGAAGGTAAGGTGGTTCACACAGCCTATCTAGATATTGCCAAGACTTCTGACACCATACCCTACTCTGGAATTATAGATAAACTCACTAAACTAGGTATAAATCCCTATGTCACAAGATGGGTTGCCAACTGGCTCACCCACACTGTAAAGTAGCAGACTCCAAATCCGACTTCAGACCAGTGACAAGTGGTGCACCACAGGGTTCGGTCCTGGCTCCTCCCTGTTTGGTATCTGCTTTTCTGAAGTACAGGCTAACACAGAAGGTCTTTGGCTAAAGAAGCTTGCAGATGACTGCAAACTAGGAGCCATAATTGAAACTCCTAACGATGTGGACATCCTACAAAAGGGCCTCACTGAGACAGATGCCTGGTGTCAAAACCATGGCCTCAAGCTCAATGCCAAAAAGTGCACTGTCAACCCCTTTGGTAAAAACTCTGTACACATGATCTACCACATAGGTGGTAGTCTACTTAACACCGAAAGTGTGATAAGAGACCTTGGGACACAGGTGGACAGTAGTCTCCTTTGATATTCACATTGCCACAGTAGTCAAAAAATCATTCTATGTGGCACACCTCATCAGAAAAAGTTATTCATTCATGAAAAGGAGGTCATTCTTCCCCTCTACTCATCACACATTAGACCCATTATAGAGTACAATGCCTTTTTTTGTATGTACCTCACAAGACATCTACAACAACTGGAAAGGCCACAGAAATACTTCACAAAGAGGAATACAGGTGCCCTATGCAGACCGTCTCAAAAAAACCCAGCTTTACTCTGTCGCATGTCACCTACTCAGAGGTGATCTCTGCCTAACATACAAAGCTATGTCAAACCTAGAGCTGTTGGACATGTTCTACTTAAAGAAATCCCAATCCCTCCAAGCTACATGCTCTAGGGACCTAAAACTTGTCATCACAATAAACAGAACATGCTGGAGGGATAGATTCCTGTCCCAGAGACGTCCTATACTCTGGAACAAACTACCTATCTATATCAAACAAAGCTCCTCATTAGCACTCTTCAAGAAAAATCTTGATGATTGGATGGGAAATAGGAAATTCACTCTGGGGATCACCTCGACATGGGCACAGGAAAATAATTTTCTTGGTTGGTAAAAGCCAGGGTACCTTTTTGGCTAGGCTTATATAGGCCCAAGGGCCAATAGCCTAGTACCTACCTATGAACCTATGAATTACAGATTTCATTGCAATGTTTCAGTGTCTGACTTATATAGGCTTACTAATGCTTTCAATTGCATATTAAAACTTGAAAATAGACCACAGCTGTGTCTCTTATGATTCAAACAGAAATTTTTAACATTTTTTACCACACTCCCACCCTGTTGATGTTGTGATCTTAAACACAACTGTCTTTCTAGCTGCCTACCCCTTATGTTAATTTGACCACATATCTCCTTCCCTCTTTCCTTTCATTGGCTGTTGTAAGCACACAATTATCATTTTGTGAAATCACTTCCCTTCAACTATTTAAATTTATTGGCCACACGAGCTTATTCCATAGAACCAGAATACAAACGTGCCCACCCCTTTCATTTTCTTTCGCTCTTTTAAAAATAGTGGCTCTCCACTTAGACACCTAAAGCTTAAGTTGCCTCCTTTGTCATATCTAACTGCTTAGTTCACACTGCAGTGCTTAGGATATTAACCCATTTGTTTCATCTTACCTTTAAACATCTATTCCAATACCACCAATTATTGGAGAGACCACATTCTGCCTCTCAGTAGTCATCTTAGGATTAGTGCTGCTATTCACTAGAAACCCTAATACCTGTTTCATAGGTTACAGCTTGGAATTTGTGCTTATATTCTACTTTTGGTGTGAAAAAAAGGAGACAGCACTGATTCCTGAATGTTTCTGGTTGGGCAGTGATCGTCTGTGATTGGCATTCCTAATTAGTCTGGTTGCTATTCAAGGCATCTACCAGGAAAGTCTACAACAAGCCTAGAGACCATTGTATCATCTGGGACAACACTATGGATCACCAAACAGGCTGTGGCCTGTTTCTCATCTTGGAATTGGTGCTAATGTTTTGCTTCTTGTGAGTGAAGAAGCAAAGAGGCATTGTATCCCAGCAAAGAGCTGTGGTGGGACCAGCACTAGTCTTAGATAAGCAGTAGACATTCATGCAACTACTCCCTTTTCATCATTCTTGACAAGCTAATTCTTTGTTTTCGGTAAGTACTGCTTGATTATTTTCTAAATTCAGAATATCTGCCTAAATACTTCCTCCTTAAATTTTCAGTGTCTATGTATTAGCTTCCCCTTAAGTGCTTGGCAGTGGCCTTTACAGACACAGACACCTTGAGTGACATTCTTCCTGTAAAAGCACAACTGAAATGTTACCAATATCTAGTTGCACAAGGACAACTTGTTTGCAGTGACAAGCACTGTTCCCAAAGTTGCAAACCAGATACTCATGACATTGCTTTGTAGTATCACGTCAAATGTCTAATCAATAAAATTAGGCCTGTTGCCATGGATATGAACTTTCCCACTATCTTTATTACAAGCTTGATGAATATGGGCATCCTGAGGCAATGTAGAAATTGCCTCAAGTTTATTGACAACCAGTTCATTCTCAAACAAACTGATATGGTATGTGAGAGGTGTAGTTACATAATGTGACTGGAGGCAAAGCTCTCACATAAAAGTACTCCTAATGTCAATAAGGTTGTCAGTTGTACACATGCTGCACTCTTATGCAATTCAAAGCAGACATAGACACACATATGCTGAGGCACTTAAATGTAACATTCCTAAACCCCAAATACTTCCTAGATGAAGTAGGCATAACAAATACCCTCAGCAAGCCCATATACACTCTTTCAAAACAACACCCATATCAACACATAGAACCACGGTTCATGGATCCTCTACCTCTAAGCCCAAAAGGCAAGCCACCCCACGATCCAACATTCTGGTCATTGGACACTCCATTATGAGACACGCTGATGTCCCTCAAACCAGGCTGAATAAGGAGAAAGTCACAATCAGTTGCTTAACAGGGGCTAGGATCCACCACATTACACATGCACTCAAGTCATTGGACCACAAGTACCCGTATGACTCAGCCATAGTCCACATGGCAGTAAATGTCCTGAGACATAAATCCCTAGATCATATGAAAAGAAACATCATGGAGCTCTTGGAATATGGGTCTCAGGCTGGAATGAGCCTAGCATTGAGCATTTTACTTTCTTCAAGGATGATGCCAAGTACGAACAAAAGATGAGAGACTTTAATATTGGCTTAGTCTCTGGTGTCATTCTAAGGGGGTGCAATATTTGTCAGCATGGAAGGACATGGTCAACAGACCACGCTGCTTTGTCAGGGATGGTCTGTACCTCTCCCATCTAAGCTTTTGAATATTAGCTAAAACATTGTCTTCCCTCATAGTGCCTTTTTTTAGACAATGCCAAATTGAAAGTACTTCTGACATAGCAAATCAAAACCAAGAAAATCTCAAGGTATTACTAAATATGCTAGGAGTCTAAACAAAAAACTTCACTCTCTAGAAGCTCTCCTCACCCTAGAGAATGCTGATGTTTGTACAGTCACTGAGACATGGTTTAAAGCTGCAGAGATCACACCAGCAGTCCAAGATTATAATGCTTTACACATTTAGACTAGATACTACACAGACAGGGATTGAATGTGGAGGTGTCTTGATTTACATCAAAAATAAATATACCTCAAGACTTGCACTTGAGTTGCTCCATGTCCAAATCACCATAGACAAAATCAAATACCACTTCCTTCCAAGCTACAAGTCCCCTTCTATGACCCAGAAAACCCATACCAAGTATTTAAACTTACTGGAAACACTCACCATCCAACCCAATACCATATTCATAGGTGACTTTAATTACCTCACTGTTAACTGAGAAATCTATATGACACCAAACATACAGGCACAGAGATTCCTGGATTTTGTAAACACAAACAACCTGGATCAGACTGTCAATACACCAACCAGGGGTGCAACTATACTGGATCTGGGCCCCAGTAATATGGGAGAGTGCTGTACACCACCTATTGTAATGTCTTCCCTGATAAGGTCAGACCACAAAATGGTCTCCTTTAAAGTAAAAATAAAACCTGGACCCCCCAGCTAAACCTGGAATATTCAGGAACTACCCTAGAGCTAAATTCCTGCTATTAAGTGATAACATGGCAAAATTTCAAGCCCACATAAAGCCTGAGACCACTGCTGCCTATGCAGAACTGTTCACAGAAACCCTGTACAAGCATGTTAATAGCTGCATAGAGACAGCTGTACCTACCAGGAAGAAGTACAGAACTAACTCAAAAAAAAAAGCCACCCTGGTGAAATCACAAAATGAATAGGCTGTATAACAGAAGGAAGAAAATCATTGCAAAATTTAGGAGGTGCAGCAACCAGCAGGATAAAAGCAATCTCATCAAACTAAACAAACAACTCAGAGGATGAATAAAGTCTACCAAAGCCAGATCTGAGGTAAAGTTGGCCTCCCAGGTCTAGGACAACCACAAGGCATTCTTTCAGTATGTCCATGACCTCAAAGGCAATACACAATTGTGTACAGAGTTCACTGCAAATGGATCCACCTATACAGAGCCAGTAGATATAGCAAACTTATTGGCCAATAAATTCAGCTCCAACTTTACCCCTCTCTCCCCCTTAAACTTCCCTCAGGAAATACCAACAAATATAACTCCCCTGCTATCACTAGGGAACTGGTACTTAATGCTCTAATGCCAAGAACACTGAATCAATGGGCCTAGACAATATCCCAGGATGCCTTCTTAACAGCATGAAACATGACCTATCAAGCCATCTGGAATTGCTATTTAACTGTAGCCTCCAAACAGGGTCCGTGACTCATGAATGGAGAAAAGCAACAGTCATTCATCTGTATAAAGGTGGGCCATCTACAGACCCTGGAAACTACAGGCCCATACGTCTTAATAGTCTTACATGTAATGCCATAGAAAGAATTATCATGGAAATGATCAATAGTGATATAATAATCCTCCAGACACTGGACCCAACCCGGTTTCTTTTTGTCAAGGGCAGATCATGCCTACTCAACCTAGTGGACTTTGTTCAAAAGGTCACCAAAGTAATGGATAAGGGCAAAATAGTTTACACTGCTTACCTTGACCTGGTCAAAGCATTTGACACAATACCCCACTCGGGCATTGTTGACAAACTCAAGAGGTTAGGTGCAAATGTGTATGTCACCTGGTGGATAGCCAAGACCCAGGAAGTTAGAATTGGGGAGTCCACCTGTACAAAGGGGCCAGTCACATGTGGAGTGCCTCAGGAATCGGTCCTTGGACTGCTCCTTTTTGCCATTTACTTTTCTGAAGTCAAAGCCAATGTCAATGGTCTCTTGTTGACTAAATCTGCACTTGATTGCAAATTAGCAGCTGTCACTGAATCTCACACACACAAATCTTCTCCAGGAAAGGCTGACACAGACAAACAATTGGTATCAGAGCCATGGACTAAAACTAAATGCCAAGAAATGCATAATAGTATCCTTTGGCAAGTCATCCACCCACCGGTAAATTATCATATTGACAACACACCCCTTAGAGTTAACCTAGTAGCCAGGGACTTAGGGACACACCTAGACAGTAATCTAATAATCTTGACCATCACGTATCTACAGTAGCGAGGAAATCATTCTATGTTGTGCAACTTATAAGCAAAGGTATGGCATCTAAGTCCAAGGAAATCATTGTTCCACTGTAGTTGGCAATAGAACTATTATAGACTACAATGCCCCCTTTGGTATGTACCTAACCAGGCATATCTAACAATTGGAATGTCCACAGAGGTTTCTCACTAAAAGACTACAGTGCATAAGTTAAATGTCCTATGCAGACCGCCTCAAGGCTCTATCCTGTATTCTGCCTTCTACGGGATTTTGAGAAGAGATCTATGTCTGGCATACAGGGCATTGTCAGATCCCACTCTGATGGACCTCCTGCATATCCACAAAACAAACAGCACCAGAATTATCCATTCTAAAGACTTAAATCTTGCCTGTGATATAAATAGCACCTGCTGGAGAGACAGTATCCCATAGACTACCCCATCTCTGGAACAGGCTGCCCATCCATGTGAAGCAAAGTTCTTCCCCAACACAATTGAAGTGCAACTTGGACAATTGGAAGGTAACAGGAAATTCATCCCTGGTTTGGCACCTATGTCTCTAATGGACACAGGCAGTCTGTAAATGGCTCGTCTCTCAGTTCCCTGCTTGTAAATGCTTCATCCCCAAACTCTGTATACACTTAGCAATGGTATCAGAACTTGTCAGACATTTGGGATGCATAGCTAGGCTTAAAAAGGCCATTGTGGTCATTAGCCTAGTAAATACCTATGAACCTATAAATGCCTTATGTTTTTGTACTGTTTCTTGTTAAGGAATACCACCTCCAAAACCATTCCTTATCTTCTCAGCTGGTAGATTCATAATTTCACATACTTGTAGTAAACTACTGGAAGGTTTTTAATATGGTCATTGCCTATTAATCCAGAATTACATATTTCAATGTAGTGCTTTAGTGTTTGGTTATATGATCCTAATAAATGCCTTCAAAAAGTCTGCCTCCTATTAGATTCAAGTTGCACACCCTGTCTCCTAATCACACATAAAGATATCTTTTAAGGCAGATGAAGTAACCTTTCTTCTCACATGTAAAAGTAGAGAGTTCCTCCAAATTCCAGCCATATTATAAAATGTCTTCTTAAGAAATATAGTTCTTCCTCTGGTAATTTCCACAAAATTATCAAAGTTCTTTATCTTAGTAGAATGAACTCAGAAGCAAATCCCTACGGCAGCTCCAAGAAGGTCATTATCCTTAAAAAAGATTTAGCACTCCTCTTACCAACCAATAGTTAACGGTAAACTGAGAGAGTTTTCTTAGCCTTTTCATATATCACAAAAGCTTGATGTTATAAATTTCTTTGAATTCTTTCAAGCCTACTAAGAAGAGTGTGACTAAAAATACAGACTAAGGCCCTGAACTCAATACTTGATCTTATCAGTGATTTATAACTTGGTAATCACACCTCAGGATACCTACTACTGATGGTCAAGTTCAATTTTCAGCTAACATTTCTAACTATTTCTAAAATGTGAGCATCAAAAGAGTTTTTTTTTTTTTCTTTTAATCAATAATAACTCCCGGATCTCTAATTTATTCAAAACTGTCTGAGATGATGCTACTGGGTAACACTGATTTCTACTTGTCAAAATATAAACTTTGAATTTCTTAGCAATGAACACCATATATCATAACTTAGACCAGACATCTAACCTGTCCCCAAAATTTGGCATGCTAAAATGGTCATCTACATTATAAAACAGCAGCTGTCACTATTTCATGACATCAGCAAATTTGCTGACTCCTAACATTCCTGATAGTGGGAAGACACCCATGAATCCATTAAACAAAGTAGGGCCTGTAACAGACCCCCTGTGGAAGTCTGTTATAGCACATAAACAAGACTAACAAGAGGGATGGGTTCTCACATATTCCCAACGTATGCAAATAAGTTACCACTACAGGTCAAGAAAAGTACTACACTCTGCCCTAAAAGCTACTCTTGATGACTGGATGACGAGACTCAAATTTACATGAGACTTATCACGTACAACCCTGCCTTTTTTGGGAAGTGATCACTATTTAGTGCTTGCAAAGGGTTGCATAAAGTTTTAATATATATGGAAGCATGTAGATGAGCATCTTAATGCCCCACTGATTACTTGCCTCTCATTATTCTATGTTCCTATATAAACAGTGGTCATAATATAGGGGATCATATTCAGTTCTCTGATCATGGTGACTTCAAAATCTAGTCAAAAAACAGATACAAAGAAATGCCTTGAGTGTAGAGGATTAGTGATGAATTTTTGCCCTCCACTGCCTGAACACTTAAGGACCTAATTATGGACACCTGATCACAATATATTTTGGAGATTGGATGACCTGTAGATCAGCATCTGATTGGAGAATGAATGTTCTCCATCAGGGTGTTAATCCACGGGTAATGCCTGCTGAAAAATAAGTCTGCCACTTCACAGCAGCATATCAAGTTGCCATGGAGCTCGGACTGAAAGTAACCTAATGGTCACCATAATATTACATTCGCTTAGCAGTGCTTTTGCTGTTTAGTGAGTGCAAAAAAAAAAAAAACTGAGAGTGTGTGGGTTTATGTCTGTGTGTGTGAGTATATGCATGCACGTGAGTGACCGTGAGATCAATCGAGCCATTATTTTACATTCGCTAAACAGTGCTTTTGGTGTTTAGCGAGTGATACAACTAAATGAAACAGAAAAATGTGTATGTGTGTGTTTATGTTTCTGTCTGTATGTGAGTGTATGAATGCTTGCATGCATGAATCGAGGTGTGTGTGTTGAGTGTGAGACTTATACCTCTCAAATATCCCTGATTTTACAAAATATCCCTGATTTGCTTCATATTTGGCCCTGTCCCTCATAAAAGTTTTAAATTTCAGGTAAATCACTGAGATTCACAGCCAGTAAATAATTCAATACATTAGCATTTCATACGTCTTATTGTTCAGAGCATGCATAGTGCTTCAAAACCTGTTGTGTTACTAACATTTGTAAGTGAATTGGAGTGATATTTCTACAGGAAGGCTTAAAGCAACACATACTCAGTGATGGACCCACCTGGAGGAGTATGACTAGTACAGACATCTTGTCTGACTTGAACATGAGTGGTGAGCTATTTTCAGACATGTATGCAAGTCACTGACTGTCCTACAGGAACACAATGTTCAAACATAATCATTTACTGCAGTCACTCAGGTCAGGAGAGCTACTGAACTATCAAGTGATCACCATTCAGTGCTAAGTTGTGCTGCTTCCCTGGGGGGATTGCTGATCTATCATGTTTCTGTAGAGATAGTGTACTATCATGTTTCTGTAGAGATAGTGTACTGGCAATGTTTAGCTGATGCATCTGTGTGGGAAAAGCTTAGATACCAACATCTGAAGATCTTTTCCCAATTACCTGGAGCAGTTGCGATTGTCAAGTCTGAATGGCAGCTGATCATGACTTTAGTAACCAAGGTGGTTGCAAGCAGGGATGTTCTAAAGTGGACATTACATCTCGCTGCTTGCAATGACAGTAACAAGCTCTCTGGTTAAAGAAAGAAAGAAGTGCAGGAGCACAGGATGGAATGTTGTACACCCTGCATTTGTGCCCCTCTCCCAAAACAAATTACAGTGAGACCATATTATGAAGTTGCCTTTTCAAAAAATGCACGTTTTGTGAAACAGAATGCCCTGAGTGTTAGATCTAAGCAACCTGCTCCTTATCACAGTGTCAAGCAATGATCACAGCCATCCCTAATTCAAAGTAAGAGAGGCAAGGCTGTCAATGCACCCTCACAGTCAACAATGTGCTCTGCTCACTATGGCATTCAGTCAAGCTTTCTGTCCATTATGCATCCCAGTGATGATTAGAGCCCCCCTACCAAATTCCTGTATATTTTACTTCTGACTGGTTTCCTATGTCTGATCATTATTCATGTGGTTAGTGATCAGAGCCATCTGCTTTTTCACATGTAGCCTGTGACTAAGGAAAGCCCACTATAATAACCATCGCCCACCTTGCCAGTATGTAAAATACTGTGTATATTTTCAAGCAAGTGAGTGATTGCTGCCAACTGCATATGACATCTAGTGTCTGTCCTACCTAAGTGGAAACGGATTCCTCTGCCTATACTCTTTCCATCTTAGTGGTTATCTGCTTCTGTTGCTAGCATAGTTCTCCAGTCAATATTGAAATTGCACCCTTAATAACATTTGCTAACTGTATCCTGTAATTTCCCCTTCAGTAGAACAGTAATTGATGTCTGTCTCTTACAACCTCTGAGTCATCGATTAGTTCTCCCCACCATAAAGAAGCGCACTATGTATTTCAATGACCATTTTAGAACCCCTGACTTCCAGCCAATATAATGTATGGTCTCCCTGTTTCTGGTTCACTATATAAGACGCTGAATGGCTTATTGTTTGTGAGGTAAACACCTTGACTATTATGTCAGCCTCCAACCCATGTAAAATATTTAATGTCTATTTCTGGGTATTGCACCCACACACAATTAAGTTGATTCAATTATTGTCTAATGCAAATACCAAAATCTATTGTAGCAGGCTTAAAGTTAAGTTGTTCATCTGTTTTAAAACAAGTTGGACACAATAGCATATTTAGACACAGATTTAAGGAGGAATATGTAGCAACAATTTTTAGGAAGGAGACATATTCAGACTCCTTCCTACACTACACAAGTAACCACCCTTTCCATCAAAAATGAGCAGTCATAAAAGGGCAGTTAGTGAGACAGGCCAGGATGATTACTGAAGACATGGACTTTAACTTGGAATTTGAAAAACTAAAAAGCATGTTTTTTAGGTGGGGTTACCCAGTAACATTAACTGAACACCTTGTTGTTGAGGTGAATATGAAAAGACAAGAGGGTAAATGTTTACCAATTTTGAGAAAATCGGAAACAACAATAGTCAAAACATTCCAAATAAGTAATGAAACTAAAGTATTTTCCATGAGTTTCATTACAACCTACAATCTACAATATTGAAACATCTTGAACATAATACGGAAAAATTGGAATTTGCTAATGCATGACCCCACAGTATGCCAAGTTAGGTACCAACCAGAAGGTCATATTCCATAGGGGACAGAATTTAAAAAGTTTATTAGAATGCCCACTTTATAGGGAATTAAGAAACAAAGGAATGTACAAATGTGGGATATGCTCACAGTGCAGAGTAGTAGAAGTAGGCAACACATTTTAAATCAGAGGCATTAAATATAAGATCAACATTAAGTTTGACTGTAGTTCTAAGTCAGTTGTGTACCTAGCCCAATGTAAACTCAGGTCTATATTACGTGATCGAACAGTGAAATGTTTGAACACATAATAATCAACTCCGAAATGTCAAACCGTTAGAATGTCAAACGGTTCAATGGAGATCTCCGTAGAGTGTGGACATGGAAGTTTTTCATTGTCTGCACTGTAGTGCGATCTCGGAGTTGGTATATTTAAGTAGCAGGGGGTGTGGGGGGTGCAGGGGTGCTTGCCCCCCTGCTTAGAGTGTTTTTATGGTTTGTTTGGGTGTTTTTGTATATATATATATTTTTTTGCTGTTCGATATTATGGCGTTTCGACATTTTGGGGTTGATTATTACGTGTTCGACCATTTCACTGTTCGATCATGTAATATAAGTACGTAAACTCTGCCTGGTATTTTATACAGGAAAAACTGAGCGTAAAATCCAGGAAAGGATTTATGAAAATCAATATGCTATACCAAGAGGCAAACTGGAAAATGCATTAGCTAAACACGTTCAACAAGAATGCACACATTATTTTAGTTTTCGAGTAATAGATCAAATCCCTTTTGACATCAGAGGGGGACCTAGCTTACTGAAACTAGACGAACTTGATGTTTATTGGCAAATTTTAGTCAATGCATTTAGCTACCCAGGTATAAACGAGGCATGCTCCATTTTATGTGTCTTGAAGTTGAAGAGTTTAGTAAGATAAAGCCAACTTTATGGAAGTTGGAGTAGAAATGTGATAGTATAATAACAGAACTAGGGTGAATTGTTCAACTTTGTGTGGTTTTTATACTATTTCATCAAATGTAAAACATTGTTTAATAAATATGAAGTGTTTTTAGAATCTTTATAACTACTTTTAGGGTGACCAGAGAATTAGTGGAATGATTGTTTTTGTTATTGTGTAACAATGACATCTCATGAGGGGTGGGGTAGTCAAAACACATGCATGCTTATTGGTCTATGTTGAGCACATGATTTGCGCAACTTGTTTTAAAACAGATGATTTGTAACCTATGTTTTATCTGAAGAAGTCTGAACATTCAGTCAGATGAAAAGCGCTTCATGCAATAAATTTGTTTGGATTTTATTAGAGGAGTGGTCATTTGGTTCCTATACTCTTCGCCATCTGCCATTCACATTTTGTTTCTGATTGTTTGCAACATAAACAGGACATATTGGAATAAAAGGTACGAGTCTTACAGACACTTCTCTTGAACAGGATTCCCATCCATGTGGAGCAAATTTCTTCCCTAACCCAATTCAAGCATTACCAGGACCAGTGGATAAGAAATTAGAAATTTAGCCGTGGTCAGGCATCTATCTCTCTAGCAGACAGAGGCAGAATGCAAATGCTTCACCATCCATAACTAAGCCTTCATGTATCCTCTAAAATAACACTAGTTTACTAAAACTTGTCAGATGCATTTGGGAAATATGGTTAGGCTCAAAAAGCTACCCTGAGGTCATTAGTCTGGCAGTCTTCTCTGAACCTGTGTTTGACTGCTCTTGCAATTTTTCATTTTCACATTATCCCTCTCACATTCTTGCATCACTATCTACTGCAAGATACCCTTCATCTTATAGTACAAATGGAAGCCTGTCCTTAAAAAATAAAAAAAATATATACCCTTCCTCCTCTCCAACTGTCATTCATTATGGCTAGCCTTGTGAGCTTCTGTCTGCTTGCTATTCCCTATTTTATAAAATTCATATCTAGTCCATAACCCATTTATATGATGAACTGGGTTTGTACTTTGTTATGCTGACCCTCCATGGTCTATTTGTTATTATGCATGTGGCAGCAATACAGCTCTTCTTTGCATGTCTGAGATCGCATAGGTTCATAGGTTCATAGGTAGGTATTAGGCTACTGGCCCTAGGGCCTATACAAGCCTAGCCAAAAATGTACCCTGGCTTTCGCCACCCAAGAAAATTATTTTCCTGTGCCCCTGTCAAGCAGAACCACAGAAGTGATCTCCGGGGTGAATTTCCTATTACCCATCCAATCATCAAGATTTTTCTTGAAGAGTGCTAATGAGGAGCTCTGTTTGACATAGATAGGCAGTCTGTTCCAGAGTATGGGAAGTCTCTGGGACAGGAATCTATCCCTCCAGCATGTTCTGTTTATTGTGGTGACAAGGTTTAGGTCTCTAGAGCGTGTAGCTCGGAGGGATTGGGATTTCTTTAAGTGGAGCACGTCCAACAGCTCTGGGTTTGACATAGCTTTGTATGTTAGGAAGAGATCGCCTCTGAGTAGGTGATATGTGACGGAGTAAAGCTGGAGTTTTTTGAGACGGTCTGCGTAAGGCATCTGTTTGAGGCCAGTAATCCTCTTTGTGAGGTATTTTTGTGGCCTTTCCAGTTGTTGTAGATGTCTTGTGAGGTACATACCAAAAGGGGCGTTGTACTCTATAATGGATCTAATGAGTGATGAGTAGAGGGGAACAATGACCTCTTTTTTTCTGGATAAGAAACCTTTTGTGATGAGGTGTGCCATGTAGAAGGATTTCCTGACCAATTTGGCGATGTGATTATCAAAGGAGAGACTACTGTCCACAGGTCTGTTATCACACTTTCGGTGTTAAGTAGACTACCGCCTATGTGGTAGTTCATGGGTACAGAATTTTTACCAAAGGGGATGACAATGCACTTTTTGGCATTGAGCTTGAGACCATGTATTTGACACCAGGCATCTGTCTCAGTGAGGCCCTTTTGTAGGATGTCCACATCGTTAGGAGTTTCAATTATGGCTCCTAGTTTGCAGTCATCTGCGAATTTAGTTAGCCAAAGACCTTCTGTGTTAGCCTGTACTTCAGAGAAGTAGATACCAAATAGGAGAGGACCCAGGACTGAACCCTGTGGTACTCCACTTGTCACTGGTCTGAAGTCTGATTTGGAGTCTGCTACTTTCACAGTGTGGGTTCTTTCAGTAAGCCAGTTGGCAACCCATCTTGTGACATAGGGATTTAAACCTAGTTTAGTGAGTTTATCTATAATTCCAGAGTGGGGGATGGTGTTGAATGCCTTGGCGAGATCTGGATAGGCTGTGAAGGTATATATTGTAACACCATGAACTTAAAATAATGTGTATCATCAAAATCACTTATATGCTTATAAAAGACATTACTATTCAGCTTTCTCCGTATTTCAGATAGATGGTCACCATTTCCTTAGTTTAATTTCCTGTTAGTTTTACCAATATAGAAAGCTGGACAGGAGTTACATAATCAGTGTATACCAAATTCATTGACTTGCAGCCTGAATAAGCAAAACTTTTATGGTTATGTTTTGTAACTAGATATACAAATGTATTACTTCTATATATAAATTTGCAAAAACTACAGTTATTACATGAAAAAGTCCCTTTTCATTGTTTGTCTTACATCTATTTGATCTAATTCTTGTTACATAGCTTTTGCTTTAAATTCATACCTTTTTCATAACTAAATTTAGGTCTGTCTCCTATATGTTCATGCAATTCTTTACTACTACTAAGAATATGCCAATGCTTGTTTATGACATTTTTAGCCATATTATTGCATGTATTATATGGTATAGTGAACCTTATTCTGCTTGTTGAATTAATTTTTCCATTACTATTATATTGCCCTCCTTGAGAAGAATGGTTTACTCGTAGTGCATCACACACTCCCTCATAATTGCATTCTTAGTACTTAAGCCAAATTCATTATAACCCTTCTCTTTAAAATCCATAATAAGGTCTTCCATCTGTTCCTTAAGTATATCGTCTTCTATATTTAATGTAGCTAAACGTAACATCTGACCCATCAAATACATGGGCACATACTTGATCTATGCAAATATGTGTTTTTCTTTACCTCCTTCACATAAACCTTAGTTTGCTAGTCACTATCATGCTTTGTTATATTAATATCAAGAAATGTAATGTCATGTACAGAGATACTTTTCTTAAAGTGTAGAAATCCAACAGTATTCATCAGATATTCAATATACAAATCAAGTTCTGTTTCATTTCCACCCTAAATAAAAATATTATCCATAAAATGTTTATAGAAGTACATAATACGTAGATTGTCATTCTTCTCAGAGAAAACATATATCTTCTCACACATAGTCATAACTCTATTAGCATAAGTATTATCCACTGGAGTTCCCATGGCTACACCTCGTCTCTGTAGATATAATTTACCATCAAGCAGAAATACAATACTGACAAGCCCCATTTCCAGGAGCTCACAGGTGGCATGTATTTGACTACTACTCAACTCACTGTAAATATTTAAATATTGCCTAACATATTCACTCCCAACATCATTTGATATTACAGGTAACTGATGCCATTCAAATAGCTGTTGTAAAAAATCTTTACTGTCAGTATGACTTTGGGAAACTAAGTAGTCTCTCAGTACATATTTAGTATAGTGAGATATAGGTTCTGTCATCCATCCATCTTCTAGCTGAGACGACAGGTCTCATAGGTGGAATTTGTTGAACTTCATGTATATTAGGAAGACCACATTAAATAGGTGCAACAGGTTTAGGGGGTATGAAAAAAATGAGTAAGTCTATACTTAAATTACCATTTAGATGCATTGTATATATATATATATATATATATATATATATATATATATATATATATATATATATATATATATATATATCACTACTGATCTTACTAATGATCTTATTTAAATACGTTTGTGTAATGATTTCATAAACATTCGAGTCAAATAATAAGAGCAACATATTCTTTATGTAGTTCTCTTTGTCCATTACTACAGTCTCACCCCTTTTATAAGCAAGTTTGATGACAATTTCCTCATTCATTTCAAGGGCAGTGAGCGCTTGTCGTTCATCAGCATTTAAGTTATAAAATTTATTCTTGAAATTACCATTAAAATATGTCATATAAATCATTCTTGCATGCTTTCTCAAACACTGAGACAACATTATTACTAAGAGGTATAAATGCACTTGGTTTACAAGGATGATTACTCTTATTTTCAATTTCTGTCAGCCCTGGAAAAATAATTTTCAAATTAAGTTTCCGTGTAAAGAATCTAAGCTCAGTTAAAAAGTCTGATATAGACACTGCTAAGGCAGGTATAAATGTTAGTCCCTTCTCAAGTATTGAGTGCTCAGCTGCAGTTAGGTAGCATGTAGATAAGTTATAAACAGCAAAAGTCTCAGCAGTTACCTCATATGTTATGTAGACTTGCTCCATGTTGTGGGTCTTTGGTTCCCTCGAGTCTGTTTCCTTCGCCTTTCTCCTTTTTCTCCTCATTGGTATCCGTTTCTTTGCCATATCAGCAGTGTTGCATCTTGCAGAATGTCTGGAAAATCCAAACGGTCAAGTACTGAGATAATTTGAGCATCTATACATGGTGGTGGATTCAGTATAGGAGGAATGTTGGTATCTGAAGACTGTTCCTCTTCATTACTTTCACTCGTGATCATGTTACACCGTTCAACTGCTTCATCAATTGACCAGGAAAAAACAAACCCTTTCTAAAGTCATCAAAGATTCATCTAAACTCTCTCTCTCTTAGTTGGAGCAATACACTGTTCAAAAGCAGCAAAACAATCAAGCATTTCTTCATAAACAAGCATAATCTTTTTATGTATAAAACAAGAAAAAGCCAGCGAGGAACTGAGTTTATTCAGAAAGATTCTAGCACTTCGGCAGACAACTGCCTTCAAAGACTACAAACATTTAAATAACGCAACATCTTCTATACCATCCATAAAACCTAAACCAATTAAATAATTATATTAAAATGTTCTAGTTGCATTCCACATTCAAACCACTGGGGGTCAATGTATTATACTTAAAAAAAAAACAAACAAAAAAACAGTTTGCAGTTTCCTTATAAAGTAACCTTTTATTGATGTCAAAATACTCAACACTAGGGACTACTTGTTCCAAGACAGTATTTTTAAAGCTTCAGGATTGCTGCCATGACATAATTTGAAATGCATAGCCAAAGGACTATTTTTCTTCACATTTTTTTTTCTCTCTCACATGTTCTTGTAATCTGATTATAATGGGCCTTTTGCTTTCCCCTGTACAGAGCAGGTTACAAGGACATTTTAAGGCATATACAATGCCTTCTGCATAACAATAGTATTTCCCACATGGATTAAAAAAAACACACCATTTATTCTACTAAAACTATTCACAATATACTTAGAGCTAGAATGGCTTTCATATCTAAATGTACCCTTCACCAATGTTTCTTTATACAAATGACCTTTTGGTTTTATAAACTTGCTGTGTACAATAATGTCCTGAATGCTTCTATACCTTCTATATAAAAACATAGGGGCAATACATAAGCTAGCAACAAACTCTCTAAATTTGAGTAAAATGCCCCACAAATACTTACTATTTACAATCTGATTCCTAAAAGCATCAAAAGTACTTACTGCATAAACCTTCCTACGTTCAGGCACACCCCATCCCCTTTGTTGTGAGTAAACTTCACCCCCATCCCCTTTGTTGTGAGTAAACTTCACCATAACATCACTGCATGTATAAATTTTAGATTTTAATTCCTCTAGTGACTTCATAATAATTTTTATCATAACCTCTGTCCAAAAACATGGTTACTGTTTTACTAATTTCTATTTCCAACTTCCTGTTATCATCACACAACCTGTATACCCGTAGCAACTCCCCATAGGGGAGTGCTTCTAGTAGATGGGGAGGGTGACAACTTGAACAATGTAAAAATGATTAATATTATCAAATTTCCGGTGGGCCTTAGTCTTAATTTTATCATCTGATAAACCTTGCAGATGGACATCCAAAAGCATTATGAGTCACCAAGCTGGAGTTTATCAAACTTGAGATGGAATCGATTATTGTACAAATCATCTATAAAAGACTGCATTGACTCAAAATCTCCCTTTTGATTTTTTTTCCAGTTTGTTAAATGAAAAAATATTATTTCAGTAGCGGGTATAACTGCAATTCTAGGAAAATAATTAACTTGGCAACATGTAAGGACTGCTTAGGATTTTATGTGGGTAAAACTGAGCGTAGGTTTGCATGATCGAATCTATGAGCATGACTATAATATCAGAAAATGTAAAGAGAATAATGCATTTGCTAGGTGTGTTATTCAATATCCAAACCATTCCTTTTTTATATGGTTATTGATGATATTAAAAATATTCCTAGAGGTTGCCCAACTGATCTTCATTTGGAGAGGAAGGAGCTAATCTGGCAATTAAAGCTCATTTCATGTTCTTGGCCAGGTTTAAACTAAATAGCTTCTATTTATTGTCTGCTTAGACTTAAAGCATTGGAAAGATGAATTTTATTATTGTTATTTAATCTTAATTTTTTATATATATAAAAATGATTAGAAATTATTATATATTTTATTCACTATTCTATGCATAATTCAAGATTTTTTTTGTCGATTTTTAAAGTGTGCAAAATGTGGGCTGGTGTTTGTTGCATTTTAAGTATTTTTCATCATAAATACTTGTTAATTCTTAGTTCAACTCTATGAGGTAATGGCCTCCTTTTAAGTATTTAAATGTAATGTTAATTGTGTTTAGTTATCTTATGAAGTCCAGTGGAATTGTTTAACGGATGAAAACACTTATCTGTTTTCGGAATAAAGAGTTATTTTGGACCTGTCGTTTCTTCTGTTTTTTTTTTGTGTACTATATTTAATTCTGAACCAAAAAAGAAAAATAAATAAACGGCCAAACTGCATTCACAGTCATTGCCCTTGGCAGCAGTGTGCTTTTTTACTATATTTAATTGTACATGGAGTAGCTCTAGAGAGTCATACTGTTTAACCAGTCTTGAGGTGTATTTGGATTTCATGAAGATGGATACACCTCCACCTTTGGTTCTTTCACCCTCATTTTGGGGTCTGAACATGTGGAAAGCATTATAGTCTCATATGGCTGGGGTGCTCTCTACAGCCCTGGACCAAGTCTCAGTGACTGCACAGATGTCAGCATCTTCCAAGGTGAGGAGTGCTTCCCAGGAGTGCAGTTTTCTCTTGAGGCTCCTAGCATGAAGCAGTATATCCTTTAGTTTGTCTTGAGTGGATTTCTTTATGTCAGGATTTTTTTTGTTTTGACATTGCCTAAAAAAAGGCACTGTGGGGGAGGCAAGCCTTTTTGTCAGTATCCAAAAGCCTAGAGGAGACAGGTGAAAACCATCTCTGGCAAAGCATTGTGGTCTGTTGACCATGTCTTCCCATACTGACAGATACTGGATCCCCTTGGACTGATACCAGATGCTAAGCCAATTGTTGAAGTAAATTATTTTTTGTCTGTATTGTGGCATCATCCTGGCGAAGGTAAAATGTTACTTAGTGCTAGGGACATACCTTCCTGGAACACAATCTGATAGTTCACTCATGTCTCTCTTCATATGGTGCAGAGGTACATCTCAAGTCATTCACTCCAACATGTACTATGACAGAGTCATAATGGTAGTGGTTGTTGAGTGACTTGATTGTGTGTGTGATTTGATGGATTCTGGTACCTGACAGGCAGCTAACCTTGATTTTCTCATTTTCCAGCCTGGTGAGGGGGACATCTGTGTGTTTTTCTATGGAATTGCCTATTACCAGGACATTAGGTGCTGAAGTGTTTTGCCTTAGGGACTTATTTATTGAGACACTTGAATGTGTTTTGCTATGTGAAGTGGGGTCTTGTTTGTGTGCCAGTATTTGTGATCTGTTTGTTCTTGTGAGGTCTCTGGTCCTTTGGTAGGCTCTTAGTGAGTACCTCCCCATAGGTAGGTCTATGTGATTTGATCTTGTCTTTTGTGAGAGGAGAGGTGTCTGTGCTGACAACCTGCTTGATGTCTTCTCGATTGTTACATGAGAGGATTGATTCCAGCTTCATGGTATAGTTAAATCTCTCACATATTGTATTTGTTTGCTTTAGGAGCAAGTGGTTATCAGTATAAATGAGGCAATTACTACATTGCCCTAGGATGCCCGTGTCAACCAGGCTAGCTGGTGAAATATTGGGAAACTGGCTATGCATTGTAGCAGGTTAAAACCATAAGTACTAGTTGGGGAGTGGGCAAATTTGATTAGCTTTTGCTCTAGGACTAATTTGACTAACTAAACAAGTGGGTTTACTCTGTTGAGGATTAGGGATGGAGGAGTGTGGTGATGCTGCTCAGTGCTCAACTCAGTTTTCCGCAGTGCAGCAGGGAAGCTTGGGAGGGTTCAACTCACATATGTCTAGGGAAAAATTATTTTCTAGGAGTTTGCTACTATACAGGGTACCGCTAACCCACGTTGTGCAGTACACACCTGCATGCAAACATGAGGCTTATACGCAAAGGTGAAATTAAACAATTTTGAACTAGTCTGCCAATAGGAAATCACACAATGATCCTTCCTACTGCAATCTCCAGCTTAGACAGGGCTATATCGACACCCTTCTGCCACAAGGGTGCAGGGGAGCCCTACTTAATGTAAAATTTCTAGACTTGAGCTCAAGTGTATAAAAAGCAGGCTAGATTCAGCAAGTCTGGATCTAGTCTAAGCTAATTAAGCAATATTACAGTGCAAAACAAGTGCAGATAATGAAGCAGACACAGAAAGAAAACAGTCAAAAAGACACAGATTAATGCAGTAAAACAGTTAAATGTAATAAATCGGCACACTTCTGCTATAAGGGTGCAGAAAAACACTTTCTTAATGTAGAGTAGATGGTTTGGAGCCCACATGTAACAGAACCATACAAACTACCTATAACTGTCCTACAACTGACAGATATAATGTAATACAGTCTAATTAATTACTTAAAGCAGCAGCAGGCTGAAACTGCTGAAGTACAGTCACAGTATATAAGAGAAGGGCAAAAAAATACATAGTGCCCCTTTTTGTGTTTCCCAACTCAGACAGACCAGGCAAACACCTACCCCCACCAGATGAACAATCCCAGTCTTCCCAATGCAAAAGCACAGTAAAAGAGTGTAGAGAGTGAAATGCTACTACAACCAAGCTTAAAAGATACAAAATGCTACCACAAACAAACTTTAAGATACAGATAAGGCAGTGTACTTTAAACAGTTTATAGAAGTGTTATTTAAATTAAATAAGCCAAGAGCCACTCAGTTGTACAGGATTTATAAAGGACCTAACAACAAGATAAGCTGATTAATAAGCCCTTCAGCCAATAAAATGACATGCAGAAATCTCAAATGTTTCACCAACCTAAACAGACCAGGTTACCTCCCAGTGCACTAGATGGAAAATCCACTGATGTAAAAACAAGTGCTTGCTGGAGTGTAAATATACATTACTTTACCCAACAGCTATGTAGTTAATGAATTCAGATCAACTAAATCAGTACAACAGACAATGAGAGGCAAAATGTACTTTTTAATACAAGCAAAAGGAAAGGCAAATAAATAACTCAATATATCAACAGTTGTATAGAAAGGGAGACGCTTATTAAGCTAGATTTACAGCAGGGGTGGGCAGCTTAAAAATCACCAGGTTTAAAAAGCAGATCAATAAAGGGTGTGTGTGTGAACCACAAGCAGGTTATTCCCAGCAGTGCTTTAGTTTCTGCAAGCTTGAAATCTTTTTAGCAAAAGACAAAGGACCAGAAATTTACTGTGTATTTAAGTATTACTCACGGGACAATCAGCCAATGAAAAAACATGTGAAATGTGCATCCCAGATAATTTAAGTGCATCTCCCACTTAGAACAAAAGCACCAGAGCAAACAGATTTCTTAAAACAGAAGACAAAATGGAGGAGGTGAAACAGAAAGTAGCTCTATCACAGACAAAAATACAGGTTTGCTTTCCTCAGGCAGCAGCGAATCTCCAGCAATGCTTTAATTTCTGCAAGCTTGAAATCTTTTCAGCCAAATTTCTATCCCATACAAAATTACACACACATAACCTTTAGAAATTCCCCTAACTACTATAACCCACCTAATAAACACCCATGATGCACAGGGACACAACTGGGTTGGATTTCATGGCTAGGCTTATAAAGGCGAGCCAGCAAACTGTGGTGCTGTTATTTAATGCTAAGCATTTATTATCATTACTAAAAATAAACAAAAACATCAAACCAGTTTCGGCTGTAAGAATTACATAGCCTTCCTCAGTGTTCACTTAAATAACGGCACCACAGTTTGCTGGCTCGTGTTTGTTGTTTGATACTTCATATAGGAGCCATCCAATTTTCCTACGTGCAGGGGAACCTTTATTCTGTTAGGCTTATAAAGGCCCTGGTGGTCCTTAGCCTAGCATATAACTATGAATCTTTGAACCTACTTGCATTCAGTATTTGTGCATTTTTCAGATTTTTTCTGTGTCATGGTTCAATTCCTCTGATGTCAGGTTATGAGATTTCTTAGAATTTCCAGTTTTTTTTTAGTATCTGCTCATATATAGCTTAAATTTAAGCTGTCTTACCTTACCTATCAGCATTAATACTCTCTTGTTTTATTCTTTCAGTGTGTTTTCCCAAACTAATAGATCACCATTAATATTTATAACTTGAAAAATAATAACCCAGTAGCAGGCAGAGAATACAGGATGCAATGACCAAAACTCCACAAAAAGTAGAAAAAGTTTAATAAAAAAATGTAAGCGCTTTCACGGCACCAACAAGCCACTTCATCAGACAAATTTGAAATAAAAGGCATAAATTAATATGACGGAACAACCTATCACAGCATACTACATAAGTATGTTCAACTAGTCTGTGCTTGAAAGCTTTATTGTTATTAAATATTGTGCTAACATTTACTTGATAGAAGTCTCAGGGAATCAAATTTATCACCATGATCTAGTGCTAGTGTTTTAGACCCTACAGCAGATTTAGCACACTGTATCCTGGATTACATTATGATGTAAGAAATATTTCCTATGACACTGCTGTGCAAGCAGAGGCATGGAAGACAGTACAAACAGTATGCATACAAAGATTGCTAAGCTTTCTTGTCACAACAAAAGTAATTGGTCATATTCAAGAAATGTTTGGAACTACTTAACCACACCTCTGTCCTTGAACTCTTTTTGTTTGCCATTTTCTGTTCCATTAATGACAGTAGCTTATGTCACAAATACAAAGTAGTGCTGGCATTCACAGATATTGTTATACTAGAACCTACTCTTTATTAATGACTCAGCTCAATCAGATAAATATCAGCTTTATTAGCAGCTCACAAGAACTTTCACTAAACTTATGAAAGAACTGCCTAATTAAAGTGATTGCTTCCCATTTCCTTAAGGCATTTCAGAGAAATTTGTAAAATCATTTACAGTCATATTCCATGAAGGAATGCTGGTGTCATTATTAGGTGTCAACTGAAGTTGGTATTATATGCCTATAGACACTTATTTCCACTTTGAACATTTCAGAAGTTACTTGTGTTCCTTCAGCAAGAGAACAATTGAGTGTAAACAAAAGAACAATGCCTATTTATCATTATGTTCTCTTTCCACCTGACTGAGCACCAAACTGTTAGTTCTTGCATATCAATATATTTATCCACTTCTATGTCACAACTATGAAAGAAATGCAAATAAGAATTTAGAGTTCTAAGGTACACATTTGTCATTTTACTATTACCTGTGCTATGAGGCATTGTGTGCTAAGCATTTTTGTACATGACTGAGCAATCACAGTCAACTGTCAACATATTAAATTATGACCATTTGTTATTGTCAGCCATCACAGTGAATGCATTATAACTTTTGTGATGTATGTCAAATGGCAAGATTTGTAGACTGAATATTTCAGATATCTCAGGCACTTATTACTTCTTTACTCTAATGCATGCCCACTATTGGTAAGAATTTTTAAGTCAAACTAGGAAGCTTATTACATGTACAGAGTAAGGGACTAAATATTTTTCTCTTTACTTAATTAATAATCAGATAAAGCATCCTGTAAAACTATTTCTTTCCAAGGTGAACTGGAAATATTGCCTGATTAAATGAATTGCTAAATACCAAATTGTTAATAACTGTAGAATAAAAAGATTCACATCCAGGGCTAAAGACTGAAGGAGAGCAGCAATCCATAGCCTTAAACCTGTGTGGAAACTGTTAGATACCTCTATTCATTAAGCTATTGTGTTGTAGGTTCATTAGCTAGCAGTCATGTTGCACTTTTTCTAAATGTTACACAATCAATGTTAAGGACTATGCAGCTCTGTTTAACAGGGAAATAATGAGTGATGGACTTAAAAAGGACCTCAGTGAAGGCTTCTCTCAAATGATCCAGCACGGTTCTATGATTTGTCTAACTGCTTAACAGGAGAAATGTATTTTGAGTTGTCCTTTATTTTGTAACCTCATAGACTTTTACTGTTTGTTAGAAGACAGTTCTAGATTGTTAGCATGCATAACCTATCACTAAAGGGACCTTGTTAAATACACCTTCATACAGATTGTAGACAGGACACTTCAGAGTTTATCTGAAACCAGACAATGTCTGTCTGTCTGTGATTACCAGAGAAACTCCTTGGTATAAACATCTTAATTTAAGTTACAGTTTATTCTTTTGTGAGTTTTACTGTTTGTTAGAAGGAATAAAGGGAGTGTGTATACACAGGCACACTCTAATCAGTAACAGACATTATAACAAAATAACAAGTGGAGGTGTTAGGACAGGGATTAACTATTGCTATGAACCTTTGACTATTACATAATTGATGATAACACAATAATCTAGAATATTTAAGTGTGACAGTAAAGGCAACCCTAGAAAATATTGCAATTTTTGAAGTGTATAGACCACCAAAGTCATGTTCATGCATTTCTTGTATGAAACACAAGACAGAAATATCATAATTCAAAGGGAATTAAATTTACCAGAAAAAGATTTGAATAATATTGATTCTACATCAGTATGGAAATTATTTACATTCTACATTCTGGAACAGTTTCTGCAGATTCTAACCAAGCTAACAGGGAAGAGAACATACTGAATATTGTTTGTATCACTAAAGAGATTATTGTCCCTGTCCCCTTCAATAAAAATAACACACCGAATGATATTTGACGACCTTTATTAAAACTTCCATAACATAACTTTAATTACCAAATTAGTTAAATACTACAAGACAAAGTATACAATGTTAATCAGGACAGCGTACCTGCTCATCCTGCTCCAGTAAGCAATGCACATACCTTTGCTCTCTTACTTTACTTAGAAACATCCTTATAATGTTAACCAGGACAGCATACTTGCTCATCCAACCCAGTAAGCAGCATCCATACCTTTGCTTACTTACTAAACCAGTCACTGAATTACCTTCAAACCAAATAAGCAGCGTCCTTACCTTCGCTTGCTTATCTATTCAACAAAAACTCCTTGAAATGCACCACCAGACACCAGAGAGAGAACAGAAGAGGGCAAGCCTGTCCCTCTTCTCTGCCACCAGCCTGCCCAGGCTGGTCCCCCACACCACCAACTTCCATCAGCTAGTCGCCATTAGAGGATAAGGCCAAACATCATTTGGTGTACAATAATTACCCAGACATTACCAGCCCCTGGCAATTACCTAATGTTTACTAAAACATCACATGCCACTGAAGCAAGAATACTCAACCCCAACCACCAAGTTAAAGCAATTGCATATCACCCTTCCCAAACAATTCCTTTTACTTGCCCAATGACATGCAGCTCAAGGAACAAATTTGTCACCCCAAGATACCACCCCTTAGGAACAAACTCCAGCATCCTGTCAAACCACCTCCTTGGCCCTTCCCCCACCTACGGTCCAAACTGGATGAGTGAATATGACCACCCAAGGTTCCAAGAGGCAAGGAATAACTTCACTGGCTTGCAGGAGCCATAGAGCTGTAGTCTAATAAGTTCCTGTGCTCCTATGAACATTGTGACTCTACTCATTCTATGGAAACCTCACACTCCCCATAACTAATCTGACAGTTTTCCCCCCTGACCCCATTACCTACCTCTTCCTTACTTACCCCCATACCAACACAATAATCTGCTTCCACTAACACAGAGGTCTAACCTGCCTTACTAAGGTGATTACTCAGACCCTCCTTATGCCCCATTCAAATGGCAAGAATGTCCCTCCTATCAAAACATCACCTTTCAAATCCCCTTTTTAAGCCACAACATGCTGCCTTCTGCACTTCAGCAATTTCCATCAGTCACTGTTGCCAACTTATGCTACTTCCTCACTCACAACTGCTTCCATCAGCTGCAAATTCACTGTATTGCCACAAATGGTACTCGCCACACCACCATCTACAAAGAAAAGGACAAAATTAAACTCTATAATAGTAACAAGAAGGCTCCACCTTATACCCACCTATTCCAAGATACAGCCGCAGCATTCCAAGACCCCATCTGCAAGAAAGAAAAGGACATGTAAACATCCAAAATACTAACACCATCCATGACATCTTCAAGGACAACCTATCCTGCCAACCCAGGAAGTAATGTACCAGCACCACTCCCATCTATGACAAAGCAGCCATAACTGAAGCTATGCTGCTAATGACCCTATCCAATACCCAAGATAAATGTAACTACCAGTCGAGTATGTTAAAACTAAACACCACACATGAAAGGACCTATCACTATCCACAACCAAGGTAACCTTGCAATTCCAGACCACATTAATTAGCGCCCTGTCTAAGCCAAGCTAACTCATATTGTAAAACCATCTGTCTAACTCTTAAGCTTCCATCTCCAAATGAGGCATACTAACCAACATAATATGGAACAAATGAACACAAGCAGCAGACCTAATAACTGGCTAGCAACTTACAAATACCATCAGGTAGTATTTTAATTATTCCTTTCACAAACTGTAAAAGGTTGATAAACATGACTCCTATAGAACCCTAGCAAAACTCTGCCACTACCCTCAAACTCTAAATAATTAACTCCATATGTGTACAACCCAAAAGTGACTGAGGCTAAAGCGAAGAACTAGGGAATTATTTATCCTAAACAATTAGAGGGGTTATGACATCAATAGACTAATGCATCAACTAGTGTGCCCATAGCTTTCAACCTCCTATAGCAAGCATTCTAGACAAAGCCATAAGTAACAGTGGGGGGGGGGCCCAACTAACAATTTCAAATATTGTTCTTGCCAACTGAAAAGAAAAATGTTAACCTTAACTAACAGCCCATCAATATTAGCCTCCTTTAGTGCCGTATTGACCCATCTGTCCCCAAACCAGGGTAAAACCATACAAACTATACATCCTCTGCTTCCGACAACTCTAGCCACCCTTGAAGCACCTGCTCTGAAATGCAACAACTAACCAATTCTCACCTAAAGCATCCAATGTACAACTGCTGACCCCACCACATGAATGACAGGTTGTAAGCCTTCTGACCCGCCTCTCCGCCACCATGTCCCCAAAGCAGGGACAATCTCAAAATGATAGCACCACAGCTAAATTCCCCTTGCTGCAGGAATCCTGGGTGGAGAATTGCCAAGTCCTTACCATCCAGTACTTTTAATAGAGATTTATTAAGTTCTGTCTCAGCAGTCCAAGCTACACCATTTAGTATGAACCAAAATTAAGTTATAAAAGATATTCAGCAGCAATCAGCCTCAAATGCACCTGTACAACAGCAACAAATTAATCACAGCATATTCCCCCAAAGCCTGCCCAAAGCATCCAGCTGGGTGCCCATACAAAATCTCTTCATATGGCGCTCATTTAGATTTTACATCTGTGGATCTCCACTGGTAACTACTCAAAAATTTAGAACTATTGGTAATGATGGAGACAAAGATTAAAAGCTTTGTCCTATGACTTGCTTATTCACAAACCGATCCTAATAGAACATCTGCATACACAGATGAAATTCTAGCATGCATGGCATTACATTCTGGCAACATCCAGTAACTTAATCCACATCCACATCATTACTGCTGTTTATGTTCTGTTTTGTCCAAGATATCTCACACTTGCAAATGTCAGAATAGGAATAACATTTAGCATATGCAATCCAGACTTCAACAGGGCATATACAGGCATTAGCTGGCATTTACCTTCTGGATGCATTATTCATTCAAAATGCTAACTAGGTAGTAACTCCATGTTTTAATGAACATGAAAGTATCAAAGGATGCCTTGTGTGTTATATATGCCTTAAAGAATGGGTGTGCTACATTGCAACACCTTATTAATTACTTGTAATCTGTTGCATCACTTTAACAAGACTGCTTTCTGCAGCCTGTATTCATATAGCCTTTCATTCTTACTTATTGCCTGCTAGCACACCTTTAACCGCACATGGCTGCATTAGGAAGGGACCCTTACATCCTTCCAGATTTACTGCTGGACAAACAGCAGTAGGCAGCCACTCTGGCTCCTATTTTATAAATAAAGCCAGGGCTACCACCACTAGTTGCAGGAAAAGCCATCCCCAGGATATGCGAGTGGAATGAAAATGTGGAAACTCTACAAAGTCGAGTATGGCAACATGTACCTAGAAATGGAACTAAAACTAATTCATCCCATTAATACATATGGCTTTGACTCTTTTCTGTTAAAGTAGGTCATATGCAGCCACCAACAATACATCGTGAAACCAGTGAATCAGGGAGAAGGTATGCAAATATCAACCTAACCATCATATGTTAAGCACAGGTACTGACCTTAATGTTTTGTATATCTGTTTCACAGCAAAGCTGCCAACCACATTTTACACAGAAAACCGGAGCAGCCAAGACAACAGAGAAGCTCCCTACTCAAACCAATATCTCCTCACCCCCAGCCAAGGCAATGGGTGGCTCTCGTGAGATGCACGACACCGCCCAGGAAACCACCCCACTCCTCAGCCCCAGAAGATGCTTTTTTTTTTTGCCTTTCCTTTTTTTCCCTTTCCCTTTCCTCTCTCCCTCTTCACCCACCCCCAGTACAGCCACCAAAGCTAGACAATTGGAATGGACTACACCCATTCAATGCCATTAACATCCACCTATTTGCCACCCTAAATGAATAAAATTGCCATCACTTTAGCTGAAAACAGCATGAACAGGCATTGCATCCATACTCAACTGAAGGACCTCATGTCGATAGAGGCTGAGGACGGCCAAAGGAAAATCCAGCACACGTGCATGTCATATCCCCAAGCCTGCAAAAGCACTGCTAGGCCATGGTGAAAAGCACCACAACGGCTTCCATGGAGAAATCATGAGCACTGCTAGAAAAGGGGGGCAAACACCTATCCTACCCCTAGCTTCCACCTAGCTGACAAACCCTTCCTCAGAGTGACTTTTTTTTTTTTTTTTTTTAACAGAACAGCAGCAAATGAACTTGGTCCTCCAGTAGTGACAGAGGGACTGCAAGGCTATAACGACCCATAAACCACCAGTGAACAAAATTACTAAGATAAGCCCTCAACAAAAAACAGTTAGGGCAACAAAGAAATACCCAAAGCTGCGGACACCACAAATGGAGCATTCCTCCCTGCACACAGACCAACTACATTGCATGACAGCCTCCTCAATACCCGAAATGTAACCACACATACCTTCTGCGAGGAGCTGTACAGTTGCGAGGTATAGGTCTCAATAAATAGCACCAGTGTTAAAGCTTCTATTAACATGATCATGATTAGGAAGACCTGCTTAAAAACCCAATATTATTTGATATATATATATATATATATATATATATATATATATATATTTTTTTTTTTTTTTTTTTTACTAAACGCTGCCTTGCGCATGCATGGTGAGAAGTCATTACCCCAGATGCACCATCACCCATGAATGCCTGAATGAACCCTCCAGGCTCATCCTAATATAACACACAAAAGCTGCTACCACTCATACCACCACAATGGAAGCTACCGATAGAGCAAAACAGCACTCCTTGAGGACAGGCCAACCCCAGAAAACTCCTTTTCTCAACACAATTTTGTTAAATAAAATCAAGAATTCAATACACAGGAGGTTCAGATTCAAAAGTTTACTAGTGTGCACCAGGTGGCAAAAAACGTACAAGTACAGAATTTTCTCTGACATGAAACAGGAAGCACACAATTTTATATAGATTTAACATTCAAGCTGTGCCCACCTTACTGACGTGGTTTGTCACAGGGCATCTACATCACTTTAGCTTACAGTCCTCTATTCATTAAATCTGCTGATGCTGTATATTTTAAAAAAAGTTTTCCTCTGGTTACAATACAGCCTTGCTATCCACCTGGTCAGACATAATGTCTTTCTGTAAAGTTACTTCTTCAAGGTTTCATATCAGTTCGAATACAATAGCAGATTCAGTCTTTTAATACACATCTTTGTTCTCTGTTACACTTTCTCACACAGCTGCGTGCTATCTCAGTAATACATATACAAGGCCAAATCATCCCAGCAGGAAAGAGCAGAAGATTTCATTATTTCACACATTTAATTTCCTGACCCAGCAGATAATCACTTGTGAAAAGCATAAACATTAAAACTTGCTAAGCTGGCATCTGCCAGGGTCGAAGGTCAGCTTTAATTCAAGCCACACTGCAGTTTCAAAACTACTTAGAATAAAATGCATTATATACTACTTTCTTTTAAACTAGCATTTCGCATATATTGAAATACACATTTTTCTAACATTTTCCCCCCTATTAATACTTTTTATTCTATTTTGAGGTATGCATAGTGTCATTTCATCTCCCAACTTCTTCCACTTAGGATTTTCAGCTAGGTGAGTCATTCAATCTATACTTCAGAAAAAATGTCATCTGAGATCAATCTTTCAATCTCAATATCTTGGTACAAAGTTTCAGTAACAGATACATCAATAAAATCTTTGATTAATCTTTTCATGCAGGGAATTCCACAGCAAACACATGCTCCTATTAGGAGTATACCCACACAAATCGCAATCAGAATATTCATTTGGATGGAACCCCACCCCCCAAATAGATTCTGGAAAAAGTCCATCAGTGGGTTTGGGCCTGGTTCAGTCATGGCTGATACTTGCTGAATTACCTCTAGGTGGTTATTAATTTCATGCCTGTTATCTGGTATGTAAGCACAGCATTCTTTGATAAGCGCGCACGTACCACCTCTCGCCGCTAGGGTGAAGTCAAGAGCCATTCGATTTTGTAGCACAACAGTTCTCATTGCATTCAGTTCATTAGTTACCAGTTCTAGGGCAGAAAAAGTTGCATTACTCATTACTTCGAGAAGTTCTGACAGCTTCCTCAGTTCCCAGATCAATTTGACTGCTCCATAGGCTGGGAATATTCCTGCCCAGGATATAACACTGTCACTCAAGTCCATATGAGTCAATTTGCTTTTGTCTTTCACGGCATTATGATCTTTCCAGCCAGCTTCGATCTTTCCGACTGGATTTACAGGTTTTTCAACTGGACCTTCACGTTTTCGAGCTGCTTCTCTCACGTTTCGTATCTTACCCAAAGGTAATTCTGCAGTATGTCTTATTGCCGGAACCAAATAACCCAAAAAACAACTGCCGGACCAATTCTCAGGTAACCATTTATATGCCTTTTTCCCACAAATAAAATAACAGTTTTCTACTTTAGTACTAATACGCATCAGCTCTGCATGAAAGATTTTCTGATCTATAACTGACAATTGTTTAAACAAAACTAGATTTTTGCGAATGTCATTCATGGTTGTTTTCAATGAGTTCAAATATGAGTCATAATTAGTATTGCAAAAAGTATTGCCATTACTATTCTTAATATAACATCGGTAAGATATAGTTATATTACAATTGCTCCAGCCCATCTGGAGGGTATCATTTTTATAAAAACATACAACTCCTTTTTGTGTGACAGGTAAAAATAAAGCTATTTTGTCCTGTGATCTCACAGTTCCTGTATCGAAGAGTAAATTCTCCCAAGTCTCATTTATCCCCAAAGGGACAGTGGACATTATCAGTCCTCCATATGCTGTTGGTATAGCTGTACAAACCCAGCAATTTGAAATGTTCATAGTCTCTGCATATACATGTTTCATAGCTAGGTATGTATTAAAGTTTGGATGCCAATCTATAGACGTTTCGTCACGCCTTCCCACTTTCACTTGTGTGGTTGTGTGTAGGACAAACCACAACAAGAGAAAAATTGTCACAATTACAGTCAATAAATGTACACTCAACAATATGATTATGCAACATCTCTGGGGTTGATCTAAATTTCTATTTGCTTTGTTTTTGGCCATCTCGGTCTGGTTGTATATCAGTCACAAGGTTTTCATCAAGTTGAAAGTTCTTTACCGGTTTACAATGTGTCAAATGAACCCAGGACGTCCTCTCGGCCACTCTAACTGCAGTAGGCATTGCCAACAGAACCTGGTACGGTCCCTCCCACTTTGGACTCGCCCAATTCTTTCTCTTCGTCACTTTCAGCCACACAAATGTCCCAGGGGCCAAGACTGCTTCCACCGGTCTGGTCTGTTCCTTATCTGAAAAAGAGTTAAACTGCAAAACAGATTTATTTGTTAACAGTTTCCTCATATAACTAGCTAATGAACTGTCAGCCTCTTGCTCTGGAGGCATGAGAGCTTTCCACTGAGGCACATAATATGCTCTCCCAAAAACCATTTCAAAGGGAGTCAAACCCTTTACATTTGGAACCGTTCTCATACTCAGCAGTGCCAAAGGCAGACAGTATATCCAATTATTTTGGGTCTCCTCTACTAGCTTCCTAAGCTTATTTTTGAGGGTACCATTGTACCTTTCTACCAGTCCTGCTGACTGTTAAATAAAATCAAGAATTCAATACACAGGAGGTTCAGATTCAAAAGTTTACTAGTGTACACCAGGAGACAAAAAACATACAAGTACAGAATTTTGTCTGACATAAAACAGGAAGCACACAATTTTATATAGATTTAACATTCAAGCTGTGCACACCTTACTGACATGGTTTGTCACAGGGCATCTACATCACTTTAGCTTACAGTCCTCTATTCATTAAATCTGCTGATGCTATATATTTTAAAAATGTTTTCCTCTGGTTACAATACGGCCTTGCTATCCACCTGGTCAGACATAATGTCTCTCTGTAAAGTTACTTCTTCAAGGTTTCATATCAGTTCGAATACAATAGCAGAATCAGTCTTTTAATACACATCTTTGTTCTCTGTTACACTTTCTCACACAGCTGTGTGCTATCTCAGTAATACATATACAAGGCCAAATCATCCCAGCAGGAAAGAGCAGAAGATTTCATTATTTCACACATTTAATTTCCTGACCCAGCAGGTAATCACTTGTGAAAAGCATAAACATTAAAACTTGCTAAGCTGGCATCTGCCAGGGTCGAAGGTCAGCTTTGCTTCATGCCACACTGCAGTTTCAAAACTACTTTACATTTAAACATGAATTAATCCTCTCTACTATATGATTAATAGAATAAAATGCATTATATACTACTTTGCTTTTAAACTAGCATTTCTCATATATTCAAATACACATTTTTCTAACAAATTTCCTTTTTCTTCTTCTTTTTTTTTTTTTTTGTGTGTGTCCACGCTTGTGTGAGGAAACAATGCGTGGCCCTGCCTGCTAGCTCCACCATGCTCATGCTCATTTTTTATAAATAAGCCTTATGTATGTGTGCTTGTGAAGATAAACACCATGACTCTGCCTATTAGCTCTACACTGCCCATGCACAGAGCTAACACTCCACTAACACACCCAGAGGCCGCGAAAACCTAAGGCACAAGGCCGGTGCTTTATAGTTTCGGACTGGTAGAGAGACACTTGCACCAGCTTTAAAATAACCCAATGCCCTGGACTTGTCCTAAAGGTTTTTCCCCACTTTGCAGGGATGGAATGGTGGGATAGATATTGCAAGGGAAAATTTCATATTGACTAAAAGCAGAAAATGGTCCACAGACCAAGGCTTGCGCTGAAAACACTAGAAAAGCATCACAGTGAGTGTTATGGCAATTAAGGAAGCTCATCAGCAAGAAAATGAAATATAAAAACATCTTTCTGATACTTATATAACAACGGCTGCTACTGGATACAGGTCTATGTTAACCGTTGTCCAAAAAGGGTTAAATAATATGCCACAACAAATCAAAGTACAGCTAGCATGACAGAGCAATTATGGGAGCCGATAGTACTAATTCTGTGGTGAATCCAAGGATATTGTCTGTCACCCTAAAATCTGATGAAATACTGAGGATATCAAGGAATACTTACCAGATGTCCCACAACCAACACACTCCAACCTAAGTAAAAGCCCTTATACCAATATTACTACCCCACAAACCACACAATAAGAGGAGGAAAAAAATATTTATATATATAATACTCACCCTCACAAAATGCTGATAAGCAGTACACACTTAGAACCCAAAGCAGCAACTTCACCACTCTCACTTCACCAACTCCAAGGCCTACCTGACCACCACAAGTACAGGTCGTCTGAGACGTAAACATGCTCTATAGCAAGTTCACGCCAAAATGTGATTCCTTACCCAGCTACAGTCATCAAAATCCCTTAAGCTTCTCCAACTCATGTCATTTCCTTCCAAATAACCCTCCCACCATTTAACCCTTTCACCTACCCAACCCATTGAACTCCCATTAATATCAACCTAACCCCCCTTGAAGATGTCCCAGGACAACTTGGCATGTTTCAAGCCTTATTTGCTACTGAATGGCAAGTTTTACCACCTTTGATGTACAGTGATCATGGGGTTTAAATGTAAAACTACTGTTAGACAATTCTTACAAACTGAAATTTAAATAGATACTCAGAAGATTATTAGAATACTATATGCAAGTATTCATTGGAGAGATATAAGGAATATGACAAGTTTTGAAAGGGAAATTGTTTAAATATACACATATCAAAAATGTTTAACATTGAGATTTAGGCAGAAAGGTCATGATTATATATTTTCATAGTACAAAGATTTAATTAAGATGAAAAGTAATTATAAGAAATTAAAACAAGGTCAAACTCTAATTTTGAAAACAAAGATTATATATATATGGGTCTACTGTAAAAGACCAAAAATCCACTTGTTCAAACACAAACAGTGGATCCTCGGTTACTCGAAAATGCACTTCCATGAAGCATGGTTCAATGAACCGTTCAGGGAAACTGAAGCGCCGAGGCACACTACAGTGGGGAATAGGGAATTTACCTGTTCTCTACTGTAGTGTGATCCTGGAGTTGGTATATTTAAGTAGGGGGTGTGGGGGACGCAGCCCCCCCACCACACTAGGGGGTGTGGGGGGTGAAGCCCTCCAGTCAATGTAATGTTAATAAGTGTTTTATGCTTTTAATCGTTTTATTGGTTCATTGAACTGAGTTTCGTGAAAGTGCACTTTCGAATAAGTGCACTTTTGCGTAACTGAGCGGTCTACTGCTCTTTTACTTGATTGAAAGCAGTAGACCCATATATATATATATATATATATATATATATATATATATATATTTATATTTTATATATATATATATATATATATATATATATATATATATATATGGATTCGTATTACTTCACTAAAAGACCATTTCACTCACACCCATTTCACTGAGACCAAATCACCTAAAGTTCATTTCACCTAAAACTCATTTCACTGACAAGTAGCACTCTAAGGCAAGTCAAAGGTATATGTCCTTTTCCCTACTGTAGTGTGATCCTGGTGTTAGTATATATAGTTAGAGGGGTGGAGGGTGTAGCCCCCCACCTAGTTGGGCTTTACCAAATAATGTAAAACAAGACCAGACAATATAAAACCAAATTAAGATGGGGCTACACCCCCCACACCTCCCCCAATGTAGGGGGCTGTGCCACCAACACCCCCCTAACTATATATACTAACACCAGGATTGCACTACAGTGGAGAAAAGGACATATACCTTTGAGTTGCCTTAGAATACTACTTGTCAGTGAAACGAGTTTTAGGTGAAATTAACTTTCGATGAAATGAACTTTAGGTGATTTGGTCTCAGTGAAATGGGTGTTAGTGAAATGTTGTTTCAGTGAAGTGATCTAAAACTTATTCTACAGTACAACTAATTGCAGATATATTTACAAACTCTTATTCAATGCAGTTTTGGACCAAAAAGGGGGTGCTTTTTTAGCAACATCCAGGTAACTTGACATAATGAAATTAAACTAGATTATGCTAAAAATGTTCCATGCAAACTAAACCAAAAAAGCATAGGGAGGTGAGAGTTAACAATAATGACATGATAACCCTTCAGTGTGAACTTATAATACCATTACATCTATTATTTACTAAGTTATTTAACTATGGGGGAGGATCCTTCATGATCAGATAGGTGCACTTGTTAAAGTCATCATTAAGGGAGAGGATAACAGGATAAACCCAAAGCCGTATAGACCCTCAAGCCTACTTTCTTGTTATAGAAAAATAATGAAAACTTTTTTTTATTTATTATTGTTAGAATTGGAAATGGTGGGACTAAAAACATGTGTTAGCATGCATATTCAAAAATAAATTATAACTATGTTTAACTATGTTCTAAGTAACAATATACTAACAGATATAAATGAAAAAGTGTGCTGAGATTTAATTAATTTAGTTTTATCATTGCCCTTTGACAGGGTCAATCATATTATGATCAATAAATTATAAAACTAGATATTAATTTAATCTTGATAAAATGGCTAGCTGCATGGCTAAAAATACATGACAAGTACCACATAACAGCTGGCAGGTGAATTAACAGGTTACAGTCAGGATGTCCCATAGGGTTCCGCCCTAGGCTCATACTTGTTTAACCAAAATAAACTTAAAACAAACTTAACAAAATAAAACAGAAGCCACAAAGCAGATGAACCACCAGGTGAAAATGTATTCCTGGTACCTCTGCATTTTGCCTTCAAGGGATAACAGATATCAAAAAGCAGCATCTTAAATGCCATATGCAATAGAACTAATTACATTAATTAAATAATAATTAAATAATAAGTCAATTAGTCACCATACAAACCAAAGCAAAGCAGCATTTCACATGGAATAAGAAATATATGCAACATCTCAAAGAGTCTTAAAGTACAAAATGGCTGTGAAAACACTGAATAATTAAATAGACATTTATCATCCTAAAGACCATCAATGCATATATAAATATTAATACATCCATTTAAAAATTCAAACATACCTCCTGATTCAAACCACCAGGATGCAGAGTGCCATAATTAAAAATAAAAGTGGTCTCTAAATAATTTAATCTAGAGTGAATATCACCCCATACCACCTCAACTTTAGCCAAAACACTAAAAAATAAGGAATTGGCATCTCCCCCATGAAGTCTGTTCACAGACAAACTCAAATTAAATTAAAGATTCTCCATCACTTACATTTACATGTTTCCTGTATTTGCTTAACACATTTTCTCCATTGATCTTCTACATCTTTGTAACTTCCAAGCACAATAACCCAAAATCTCAATCTTCTATTTATGAAAACAAATTCACACTTTTTGACTACTTCACCAAAACATCTACTTTTCCCTTCATTTTTTAAAACTTCATAATCAAGATACATTTCACTTTTTTGTACTACGTCCATTGGGTATATATTACCAGGTCAAAACTTTAGTTAGTCGTATAACTAAAGATCGATCTGATAATATCGAAATCCAAAAACCATGAACGGAAGATTTAACACAGGGAAAGGATTCCCATGGCCACATCAAAAAAAAAACTTTTAAACCCAAATCAAGTGAGGGGTTATGCCCCCCACACCCCCCTAACTAAATATACCAACTGTGAGATTGCTCTACATTGGAGGAAAGGGCATAATCTGCATAATGGCCACACAAATTATTTCCCTGTGTGAAATTGGTGATTGTGGTTTTTGGATTTCATTATTAACAGATAGATCTTTAGTTATTCAACTAACTAAAGTTTTGATCTGGTAATTCAAACCCTGTCCATCAGCCAAAGTATGTTATTGATTATAAAAACGATGCCATCTGCATGTACCATCATTTTAAGATTTTTTTGTTACTCCTGTGTTCCTATGTAGCTTTTTTTGTCTCCCTAAATTCAAGATTTATAGCTGCATTCATACTTAAATAAAATACATTTCTAAGGGGAAATTCTTTTCTTAGGCCTCTTTCTATTTTTATTTATTCTCTTGCTCAGACATTCATTCCTTATTCATATGCTAATCTTAAATAATCTAAATAGTCCTTTCTCCATATTATATATTTTAAAAATCCTATAATTGCTCTTTTACAACACTGTCATTATCTTCCTCTATGTCTCTTCCTACTAGTCTAACACCTCTTCCTTCTTCTTTAATAGCATAAATTATTTCTTTTACAATCATTAAATTTCCCTAACTGGTTTACCTCTCACCTAATATATTTATTCCTTCCACTTATAATCTAAAATCCTGCCTATCCTTATTTGAAATAGTTCCAACTATATTTTATAATATATATTAATTAATGATGTTGGTCTCCAATTATCTAACATTTCCTCTTTCTTCTTCCAAATCAGTCTCATTCCTTATCACAGATATTACTTTATTCAAAATTCTGGTGCTTTCTCTAATTTAACATTCTTATAAAGATAGTTTTGATATTCTTCCATATTTCTACAGAATTTATGATATAATCCATCTAAACCAGGAGAAGAGTTCTCTTTAACCATTTTCAAATTCTTTTCTAACTCTTCTATACTTATTTTTTTATTTCAAATTTCATTCTTTTCATCTGTAAACTTATCACACTCAATTCCATGTAATCTCGTCTTCCTGTCTTTTTTATATTATTTAAAAAAATAGCCATTTATTTTTTCAATTTCATCCTGCTTACCAACTATATAATCTTCTTTCGTTTTTTACCCATTCTAGTATCAAATTCTGTTTTTCTATTTTCTTTCTCAAAAACTGTAAAACTTATTCCCCTTTTCCTTGTACTAAATTCTGTTGCTTCTTTCCTGCACCGTTATTTTTCTTTTTGTTTTCTTCATACAATTCTCTTTCCAGGTTGCATACCTTTTATAATTGTTCTCCTTTGTATTCAACAATTTTGCTTTAATTTCATTATTTTCTTTATATCTAAAACATACTTTCTCTACTCTTTCATATTCTCTTTTCATCTTTCTTTTATATTCCCTGCAAACAGTCCAGTCTTTATACATAAATACTATGGTTATATGTTCTTTCCATAATAATTTTGCCTCTTCTTTAAATCTCTCTCTTTCCCTCTCATATTCATATATATATTTTTACTTATTATACATTTCTCTATTTTAATACATTTTAATTCTTGTCTATACTGCTTCATGATCTGAAAATATTGCTGTGATTATTCCTATTTTATCTTAATGCCTCTCAAAAATTATCCAACTGATTTCAGCTTTCATACTCTTTCTTCTATATGTGTATTATTTTTCCTAACTTTGTTTCCCCAAATCTCATGACTCCCTTTATTTTTTAACTTCTTTTGAAATGTTATAATTTTATATTGCAAACACCCATCATAATAGTCTACATATTCACCACATCATATGTTTTAATCATCTCAAATAATACTTTGTTTTTATTGTTCATAAATGCATAAATAATAATCTTTCTCAGTTGCTCTTCTTTAACACAAATGTCTATAACAGAGAATCTTCATGTCAGTACTACACTATGATCTAATACAGTCATATATTCTTTTTTTATATATACTAGAGCCATCTTGAAACATCTTTCCATGCTTAAATTTCATAGAATACACCTACCTCATAAGGTCTTGAATTGCTTTCTTTTTTTCTTTCTTAAATATCATCTGTCAAAACTATAACACTAGCTTCATTCTCATTACACCATTGGTATATCATTAATCTTCTTACATCATGTATTAAGCTGTTAATATTCAAAGTAATTATGCTACAATTATTTGTTTCCTTTCGTTCTTTTATAGCTTTCTTTTCCTATCTTTAACTCTTTTATAAATGTAATTTTCCCTTTCACTACAGCCATCTACAGTTATCCTCTTTGTGCTATCCACTACTTCCTTTCTCTTTATTTTCAGTAAAATGGACATCTCCCTTTACCCCCTTCTGTTTGTGACATACTCTATTCTTGTACTTATTTCAAAACTACTACCATCCCCCAAGTTCTCCCACTTTTGTTTCTTCCTTATCTTCTTGTTTTCTTTGTTCATCTTCATGTGCATCACATAAAACATTTTATTCATTTTAATCTATTAAAATGTGTACCACTTTCTTGCTTTTATAACACTACAATTTTTTTATCATGCCCTTTCCCCCCAACATAAATTACATATTTTTGTCATACTTCTCAATTAGATGGCCCTACTTCCAACAAAACAAACAGCAAAATACATGTTTTGGTTGTCTCCAATACTTCACAAAACCTTTCATACCAGACAGATTTATTACACTTGGAATATGTTGTATTTTCCCAGTCAACAATTTCAAAACAACTGTATAGTCCCATCTCTTGTCTATAACTCCCTATTTTCATAAACTTTAACTATATAAAGCGAACTGTCAGAAAATCCATATAAAGTCTCTTTTTTAATGTCCATTCTACAATAAATATGTACTTTTTTCTTGATTTTGCTATTTTGTGCAGTCACTGCAAAAGTGTTCCATCAAAACACATTACTATTTTTCTTGTACCCATTTATCAGTTTTCATGTCATCCTGTTTCAAAAAGTAATGTCACAAAACTTCTATTCCCAAATTAATAAGACTGTTTTTACCTCCTAAAGATGGTATTACTTTGTCTCTAACATCGTATCTGCTGAGAGGTTAATCTTTAGTTTGAATTCTGGATACATGTCTCTTCTGAAATGTTTCCTCTTGCCTCCAGTTCTTTTTTACTGCTGCCACAGTCACATTTCTTTTTTGCCATTTCTGTTCCTTTCTCATTTTTGATTTTTATTACTATTTCTCTCATCTGGATATATCTTATTTACTATGTCTGCCACTCTGCTTCCTGTCCATGTTCTAGCTGTTCCTGTACTATCAGTTTTTGGTAGACATCTTGTTCTGAACTGCTGTGTTCTGGAGATTTTTTTGCTTGTTCCCTTGCAGCAGGGCAGACTGGGCCACATGCAGCCTTTGTTGTGTTCATCTGGGACATAGCCAGAGCTTCATGTCTGTAGACCACAAAGTCCGCACTGTAACACTAAAAAGCTTACTGAAACACAACTACATGACATTTGCCTGGACTTAATTAAAATCTAGTGATTTTAATCTCAGAATCATAACTATAATGTGAACACTTCATTTCGTACTTAGGTCTAGAAAGTTAAACGGTCTGCAATAGTCTCTATGTGAGTGCAAACAAGCAGTACTATAGCATTGTTTTGAAGCAATACAGAGATGATGTCAACATGTGATGAATTTTAAGACATGGAAATAAGTTGGCCTGCATGTACCATGAGGAAAAACAGAACAATCAATAGTGAGGGAGGGTAAAGGAGAAACAAAATCAACATGTATAATATAGTAAAATCTTTGAAAACAATTCACTCTTTAGACAGAATTATATGCCCTATTTAAAAAAAATAGGAGCCTTCATTACAATGAAAAATCTGAGAAAGGCAGGTAGATCATTATCTTGAATGCAGCAATACAATTTATCCAAAAAATAGTAACAATGTGATGGGTGTAGACCCTTTTAAAGATAAAAAAAGAGAAGGAAAGGTTATAGAGAAAGTATGACTAAGTGCTGCCAAATGTATAGTTCTGCAATAAAAACACTCATGCTTTTGACAGGGTGTAATGTCAGACGAAAGGTCAGATTTGTAAGCATCCAATATAACCAGGAGCCTCTTTTAATTACAATAAAAAACCTTCTATAGAAGTTATCAATTAATAAGGATTGCATAGTTATTTAGCTGCTTTGAAATCTTTATAAATCATCTGAGGTACTGCTGCATTTACCAGAAGCAAGAACACACTGACTACTTTTAAGAGAGTTATGAATCATGACTGTATACATAGGGCATGGAATAATTTAGTAAATGTGCTATGCATCACAAATGATTGCCACATATTTATTAACATGTTGTGAATTTAGTAAAATAACATCTTCTCTAAAGAGAGAAACAGAAAAAGTAGACTCTGCATAATAAAAAGAAAATCAGTTGCACTTAAATAGAAATAAAATCCATGCTCAATTATGGATTTAATTTCAGGAGTTCAGCCAGTTGATACAACTGTAAGAATATTATAGCACTGAGCTTAAATGTGTTTTATGCTAGCTTTTGTACAAATGATAGCTTTAAGAATGGCAATTAAATGGTAAATAAAAATTCATAGGTGAGGCAGATACAAATTGCTCACTGTTCTAAAATTAAATATATATATATATATATATATATATATATATATATATATATATGTATATATGTGTGTGTGTGTACATATATATATATATATATATATATAGAGAGAGAGAGAGAGCTAGATAGATACGTCTCTGTGTGTGTGTGTATATAAATATATAAATATATATATATATATATATATATATATATATATATATATATATAGTTCATTCTGAAAAACAGGAACTACATAGTATGCAGATGATATAAATGATTAAGGTTACTATCTGTCAGCATTACTGGTTAGTTATATTATAAACTTTGTTGTTTAATAAAGCATGTATAAGTATTTTCTGGTTTAGGCCAAGTGTATCACTCTCAAACTGTAGTGTAATCTTAGGGATTCAAAAAGGAATACTACAAATCATTAGGCAAAGTTGTGCAGTAAGCAGTGACACAGGCAGTACCGTTGCATAAACAGGCAAAATTGCTTGGTGAGTGTCATATGCTAATGACCACCTAATGATATGGAAATTAATAATATTATGCTAATGAATCAAACTTTGGATGCAAATGAATATAAACTACATGGTGTAGTGCTTGAGAAATATATAAAAATAATGTAGTGAGCTGTGGCTGCCAGCTTGATTTCTTAGTGAACAGTGACAGGAGATTGCACGATTAGAAGTAGCAGCCATATTATGCAAAAAGTATATAACAGAGGCTATTCATTTAGCCAGTTTCCATGATAATGCATGCCATCATTGTATACATCCCAGAAAGATATGACTGCATCTAACATATCGTCACTTCCATGACACAGACATAGTTGAATTCTGTCAGATTGAATCATAATATGGGAGCTTGTAGACATTTGCCATCCACACATGGATCTCATGGAATGTGTTAAATACCAATCCTTACAGACACTAAGGTATATGTAGCATTGACTATATTTGTTACATAGACAATCCAGTGACCATCATGGAATACAGTACCTACTTTACTCGATTATCAAAGAACACTTCCCAAAATTTCTGCAGTAGGCCAGCATGTGGATGACTATTTTGTAACATGCAACCTGTCATCAGTCCACACTTAGCTGTGCACAAAATATTCATCCACTAACTGTACCATTTATCCAGCAGGCCTCCCTATTCACTATGTAAGATATCTGATCAGCACATGCAGTGTTTGGACACTGCAATGCATGGCACTTGAGCTGAGGTACTACCAGGGGACAAAGTCCACCCCACACAACCCCTCAGCCCATACCTCTCAAATGACTGGATTTTTGGAGAATGCCCAGATTTTTGCCTCATACTTTTGGTCTGTTCCTCAAAAGATTTGTGGTTTTCTGGTAAATCACTGACTGACTCTTTTTCGGGTCACAGAACTTAACCTTTTCTACCCTGCTTCTCTCTACATAACTTGATTTGACTCTACATTTCTATGCAATGCTTTCAATATCTCAGTTTTGATATATATTCTGTACATCACGCATGTATGTATTGTGTTATGTAGCTATTATCTTTACACTCCCGTGTCAAATCTGATATTTTTTTCTGTATATCAATCAAGAACATGCTGCATTTTGTCATTCTGCACACACACACACACACACACACACACATATATATCTTTCTCTCTCTCTCTCTCTATATATATATATATATATATATATATATATATATATATACACATACACACACACACACACACACACACACACACACACACACACACACACACACACACACACACACACGTATGAATATTAAAAATGTCATGCATCTGTTGTGTTTACCTTGGTCTGTGAATGAAATAGGTCTAGTGGGATTGCTGCTCTACTCTTGTTAACCAAACAACCATACGCTCCGCAAGGATGGCATGCAGGGTCAAACCAACAATGTAAACCACCAACGACCAGCAAAAAACGATAGTGAACACGCAGAAATGAAGAAATAATGATTATTTATTTATAATTCCTTCAAATCCAGACCAGTTTCGGCTATTCAGCCTTTATCAATGAATACAATAAAGTTTTTTTGAATGAAATGAAGCAGCCTGCATTTATACTAGTCTCTGATTACCTGGAAGCAATATTACAGCACCACCCAGTGGCTGGAGTAACAAAGTGCATGTTCCATTCTTGATTAAAGCATATGACCAGTGATATAAAAATGCCAGAGGTGTAGATATTAAGTCATATTTTTAAAGATAAAAATCAAAGCTCTGGAAGTAAGCCATTATATGACATACATATTACAAGGTAATAGACCAATACCATAGTCACTATTTGTGAATGCATATCATAGTGTAAAAAAGCAGAAAATATATACCACTAGTATATATATATTTTGAAGGGTCCAAAAAAGCAGAAACAGCTCACCAGAGCAGCAATAATGGTATAACAAAAAACGGAGGTCTAACCACGACCAGAGAATCTCAATCCAAAAATACACTTGCAAAACTCCGTAGTGAAAGTAGAACGTAATTTATTCCAAGGACAAACAGATAAGCGCTTTTGCGTGGGACACCCCACGCTTCTTCAGATAACAATATACATCATAAAGCATCCTTAAATATAAAAATGCATGGGAAAAAACCCTTTTAAAAATCAATTAATCAATTAAAAAATTAAAACAGCGTCAATTCTAAAAGACACAGTGTTAAGTTCACTAAAACCACTAAACATAAACAAAGCACTTCTAATATACTATTTGGTTCATTGATTCGATTAAGAATGCAGTATACTAGCGTATATGTTAAATAGTGTCAAATCCCTTTAAACTCATATATATAATTATAGCATTGTTTTAACATTCAAAGCTCTCCCTTTTCATACTGAACTTAGCGGGAAGAGTAGCATTATTCGATAGACAATTATCTAATCAAACAATTTATCTAGCTGTAAACATCTCACTAACGATAAAAATAAAAATAACTTAGTGATCAAAATCCCAAATAGAAAATGCACATTTAACACATATACGAATGAGGACAATCACCACCCCAGAGTATCACTCCCAACTATGAGTAGTCTCACTGTCCTATAGACATTCTTTCATAAAATATGTACACAGCACTAAAGATCACTCAATCATGTCCTGAACCTCAGTATCCCAATATTCAACTCTGATCGCTTGGGTGCTGTCAATTGCATATAACACGTTGTGGAAAAATGTCGCGACCATCACAGCAAAACATTGCTGTGTAATAAACATTTCTCGTTGTATATATATATGTGCTGCTATTTAACGATTTAGTAAATGTAAATTCCAGTTAATTTACCCAGACAAAGATCTCATTGTAAAATAATAAAGCCAGAAAGCATGAAATATCGTAAGCATAAGGCATGTCAGAACGGCACGCCTCATATCTATTAGCTCCTTAGAGTCTCAAATGTTGTATCACCTTAACAAATGTAGATGTATATATCATTGTACACCTCTATAAAGCATGTATTCATGCGCGTGAGCCAAATGCCCATATATATAGATTACATAGGAATCATAACAATAATTATTTTTGAATGACAATAATAATAATAGCAGCACATATATATATTCTTTATCTTCTTTATATTTTAACACACTGTTTAATAATAAGGAGAGATGCATGTAACGAGAAATGTTTATTACACAGCAATGTTTTGCTGTGATGGTCGCAACATTTTTCCACAACGTGTTATATGCAATTGACAGCACCCAAGCGATCAGAGTTGAATATTGGGATACTGGGGTTCGGGACATGCTTGAGTGATCTTTAGTGCTGTGTACATATTTTATGAAAGAATGTCTATAGGACAGTGAGACTACTCATAGTTGGGAGTGATACTCTGGGGTGGTGATTGCCCTCATTCGTATATGTGTTAAATGTGCGTTTTCTATTTGGGATTTTGATCACTAAGTTATTTTTATTTTTATCGTTAGTGAGATGTTTACAGCTAGATAAATTGTTTGATTAGATAATTGTCTATCAAATAATGCTACTCTTCCCGCTAAGTTCAGTATGAAAAGGGAGAGCTTTGAATGTTAAAACAATGCTATAATTATATATATGAGTTTAAAGGGATTTGACACTATTTAACATATACGCTAGTATACTGCATTCTTAATCGAATCAATGAACCAAATAGTATATTAGAAGTGCTTTGTTTATGTTTAGTGGTTTTAGTGAACTGAACACTGTGTCTTTTAGAATTGACGCTGTTTTCATTTCTTAATTGATTAATTGATTTTTAAAAGGGATTTTTCCCGCGCATTTTTATATTTAAGGATGCTTTATGATGTATATTGTTATCTGAAGAAGCGTGGGGTGTCCCACGCGAAAGCGCTTATCTGTTTGTCCTTGGAATAAATTACGTTCTACTTTCACTACGGAGTTTTGCAAGTGTATTTTTGGATTGAGATTCTCTGGTCGTGGTTAGACCTCCGTTTTTTGTTATACCATATATTTTGAAGGGTGATAACCACAAGCTCAAAAGAACTGAATAATAATGAACCAAGTACTGATCATATAATATATTACAAAATAAGGCAAAAAGAGTATAGTGGCCTCATTCTCAGCTAGATTATAATAAATTGAAATAATATGCTTGTAGATAATACAAGTTCAACATTGTAATTGTACAATACTCAATGTTTAACGCCAACATACCAGATATGAATACCAAACCATACATATACATATTCGTATCCTGAACAATTTTTTATCATGCTTTATAGAGTATAATATGAGCGTTGGTAGGCCTAACCACCATTGAATGGTTCGTACTAATTCTTGATCTATATGAATGTTTGTTGTTGTAACCATGATTATGAAATCCTCCAGTGTTCAGTGAAACTCACAGATGGTCATTCAGACCTGGGGGAATAAACATCCAAGGTTGGTTATCCAATATTGTTCCTTGTGGTTTAAAATAGTGTGCCAACCCTGTTGGTTGTTCCTATCTCCCTGAATTTTGTCAATGATCATGAACATAAACTGGGCATTGGGATGTTGTATCGTGTGTCTGTATAAAGCATTTGTTTCTTTTTTGTTCCTCATGTCACTACGATGTTCTGTCATCCTTATTCTCAGAGACCTAGAGGTTTGACCAACATAAAAAGCTTTACATTGGCAGGTAGCTAAGTAAATAACCCATGTATTGCTGCAATTACCAAACACCCTGGTTTTAAATACCCGATTGGTGTTGGCACTGGTGAATTATTTTGGTGTACTAACTTGTAAACAGGAGCAGCAATGACCACATGGAAAAGTACCAATTAGTTTATCACCACTGATAGTGGTCTGATGATATATCGCACCTCCCCCTTCTCTGTTTTTGTAATGTGAAAATAGCCCTCCCAAATTCTTGCCTCTTCTGTATGACATTTGACATTGAGAGCCTAGTATTGACATTAAAGTGTCATTAGCCAAAAGAATTTTCCAGTTGCAATTAAGTATATCCCTGACAATAGGTTGGTTCCTGCCATATGTGGTGACAAATCTCAAGATAGAATCCTGATGAGCATGCTCTGATTTTTTTGTATTGTAACAATGTTCTCATGTCTATGGTTTTGCTCCATGAACTAGCTTGATATATATCTATGTCTCTATATCCTCTGTCCTGAAATCTATGGTATAAATCAAGTCTGGCATGTTCAAATTCATCATGAGATGAACAAATGCGTCTGATACGCATAAATTGAGACTTAGGGATGGTGTGGTTCGGGTGCATACTGGAGGCGTGTAATAAGGTATTGTATTGAAGGTATTTTCTAAATGTTTTGGTACTTAAAGTATCATCTGCATTACGGTAAACAGTAACATCCAAAAAATCTATGGTACTCCTGTTACATGTAACCGTAAACTCAATACCCCAAATGTTACCATTCAGGTACTCCATAAATTCCTTTAGATATGCTTCATCCATCTTCCACACCATCCAGCAATCATCCAAATATCGTCGCCAGATATCGATTTCCACCATGTAAATATTGTGTGATTTTTCATATATCATACATTCTTCAAAATAGGCCATGAATAAGTCAGCATAAATGGGTGCAAAGGAAACTCCCATTGCTGTCCCTTGTAGCTGCCAAAAACATTCTCCATGGAAATAAAAGGCATTTTTGTTTAATACATGTTCCGCCATGCAGACAAGTAAGGTGTTGAAGCCCGGAGGATAACTCTTGTTAACCAACACAAAAAAAAAAAAAAAAAAAAAAAAACAACCATTTATGAGTGTCCCCAGTACAAAGCAGATGCCTGACACTTCCTTTCCGGGACATGAGTTATGTCCCCGGTATCACCTGCTCTGGTGAACAGTGCCAGCATCATTACAGTGACTTGAAAAGGCATCACCATTACATTCCTCAACAATCAGAAGGAAAGGTCAGGAGTAGAGAGACAGAGCTGTATAGTAAATAGTAATTAGTGGTTATACATAGGAATGTATTTTTGTTAGTTATATGCACTTATTGGTGTTCATTGATGTATTTCTTTTTTTTTTCGGTATTTCACCTCCTGGTAAGATAGAAGAAAACAGGATGAAATGCCACAGGATGCAATCATGCTGACCATAAGGTATACCTATTGGACTGGTATTATAGCTTCTTCACTGTCTATATTTGCAGTGCTGCAATTTCTCTACACTACTGATTACAGCTTTGCTTTGCTTTATGTAGCACACACCTCATAACTGCAGTTTGAAATGATATTCTGTCAGTCTTTCTAGTAGGAATGCCTGAAAGTGTCATAGTGATACAGACTTGGTTAACAGTGGTTGTGTCACCACCATCCCCTAAATCATCATTTGCTTTGGACATAACCAAGTGGTAGCATTCATTGCTATGTCTATATCCATCTACACTGCATTAATAAATAATGCTCTTATCAGCCTGCCATGCATTACTTTTACTCTGGCTATTTCAACACCCCTGTTTGAGTTAGTTTGTTGGGTGATGCTTCATGGTGTCTGTCATGTCATGATGAGGGATTACAAATAGGTTTTGGTGTTCCATGTGCATTCATTTTAGTACTCAATGGCAGTGTAGAGGTGGTACTGTCTCACTGGTGCCATACAAGGCAATACTGAGTATATTGTGTCTATCATCTGCTGGTAAATTCTTTCAGGCTGGGTACTGCATGTTCAGGGGGCTGTTCAGTCCAACTAAACTACACCATGCAGTCACACTATCTGTAACCCATGAACTGTGTAAGTGTTCAAGGGTTCATAGGTGTTTACTACGCTAATGACCACAAGGGCCGTTTTAAGCCTTGCCATGCATCCTAAATCTCTGATACGTTCTGATACCCTTGACAAGAGTAAGCAGGGGCTTGGGAAATGAAATATTTACAAGAAGGGTCTGGGAGAGAAACTATTTACAGGTTGCCAGTGCCCATTAGAGACAAAGGTGCCAAACAAGGGATGAATTTCTTGTTCCCCATCCAATTATTCAAGTTACACTTGAATTGGGTTAGGGAAGAACTCTGCTTCACAAGGATAGGGAGCCTGTTCCAGAGATGGGCTAGTCTCTCGGATACATACCTGTCTCTCCTGCAGGTCCTATTTATATCACAGGCAAGGTTTAATTCTTTAGAATGGGTAGTTCTCATGCTGTCTGTTTTGTGGATATGTAGGAGGTCTATCGGAGTGAGGTCTTACTGTATGCCAGGCATAGAACAGCCTTGAGGCAAGTCCACATAGGTTATTTTACTTATGCCCTGCATTCTTTAGTGAGTAACCTCTGTGGACGCTCCAATTGTTGGATATGCCTGGTTAGGTACATGCCAAAGAGGACACTGTACTTAATGATAGGTCTGATGAATGCCGAATACAGTGGAACAATGACTTATTTTGACTTAGATGCCATGCCTTGTTCATAAGTTGCACAATGCAGAATGATTTCCTGACTACTGTAGACACAAAATGGTCAAAGGCTAGATTACTGTCTATGTGTGTCCCTAACTCTCTGACTACTGGTTCAACTCTAAGGGGTGTATTTGTCAATATGACAGTTAGCAGGGGTGGATGACTTCCATAAGGATACTATTATGCATTTCTTGGCATTTAGTTTTAGTCCATGGCCCTGACACCAGTTATTTGTCTGTGTCAGCCATTGCTGGAGAAAATTTGTGTCAGTATGGGACTCAATAACAGCTCCTAATTTGCAAACATCTGCAAATTTAGTCAGCCAGAGAGCACTGACACTGGCCTTGACTTCAGAGAGGTAAATACAAAAAAGGAGCAGTCCAAGGACTGATCACTGAGGGATTCCACTTGTGACTGGCCTCTTTGTAGAGGTAGACTCCCCAATTCTAACTTCCTGGGTCTTGTCTGTGAGCCATTTGGATATCCACCAGGTGACATACAATTTGTACCTAACATCTTGAATTTGTCAACAATTCCTGAGTGGGGCATTGTGTCAAATGCCTTGACCAGGTCAAGGTAGGCAGTGTGAACCACTTTGTCCTTATCCATTACTTTGGTGACCTTCTCAAACAAGTCCACCAGGTTGAGTAGGCATGACCTGTCCATGAAGAAACCAATGGCAGTGGGTCTAGTGTCTGGAGGATTATTATATCACTATCGACCATTTCCATGATTCTTTCCATGGCTTTATATATAAGACTAGTGAGACATATAGGTATGTAGTTTCCATGGTCTGTAGATGGCCCACCATTGTGCAGAGGGATGACTGTTGCTGTTCTTCATTCATGAGGCCTGAAGCCTGTTTGGAGGCTACAGTTAAAAAGCAATTCCAGACAGCCTGATAGGTCATGTTTCATGCTACTTAGAAGGCATCATGGGGTATTGCCTATGTCCATTGATGAAATGTTCTTGGCCTTAGACAGAGCATTAAGGGTCTGTTCCCTAGTGATAGCGGGAGGAGTTATATTTGCTGGTATTTCCTGATGGAAGTTTGAGAGGAAGAGAGGGGTAAAGTTGGAGCTGAATTTTTTGGCCAGTAGGTTTTCTATATTTTCTGGCTCATTATAGGTGGCTGCATTTAAAATAAGCTCTGCACACAACTGTGTATTGCATTTGAGGTTGCACACATAGCTAAAGAATTCCTTGTGGTGGTCCTTGGTCCTAATGAGCTTAGCGGTAGATGCTCCATGAGGTGTGGCTGTATGTGTCGATATGGGTGCTGTTTTGAAAGAGTGTGCTCAGGGATGCTGAGGATATATGTTATGTGTATTTCATTTAGGAGGTCTTTGGGGTTTAGGAAGGTTATAATTATGTGCCTCAGCATACATGGGTCTATATGTCTGCTTGGAATTGTGTGTGATGGGTGCAGCATGTGTACTACTGACAACTTTACTGACATTAGGAGTACTGTTATGTGAGAGCTTTGCCTCTAGTGATATTGTGTAAATACATCTCTCACATATCATATCAGTTTGTTTGAGAATTGACTGGGTGTCAGTAAACATGTGAACTAACTGGTTAACATTTAACCTTACCCTATTTGGCACAGACATTTCTGTAGTATATTTGCATCAGGCTTCTCTAAGTTTTTACTTAGCTATCACACATTTAGAACATTTTTACTTCTTCATGGAGTATACTAATGCCCAGTATAGCATAAATTTCTGGATAATCTGTTTTCCTTTTGTTTTATTTATTATCACTGCCTTCTTTTTTTTTTCTTTTTATCTGCCCTTTGCTGTTTCTTTTTATTTGCATTTGTATTTAATGCAGTGGGCAGTCCATAGTAGTGGATACTGTTTGACAGTGGCCATCAGACCATGTACCTGCCTTGTCATCAACTACTGAGTCCCCAACAGTCCACAAACCCACCTCTCTGCAGAGTGGTGAAAGTTATCCCACAAGGATAGACGTGGAGGGATCCTTTGTGCCTTCTGGGAGTTTGTCTCTGGTGGGTAGTATAGGCTCCCTACTGGACAGGGTTTTGGGTATATCATCCCACAGGAGATGGAAGACCTAATGAAGATATACAGTGACTGGTAGCTGGACACCCACATTGGTAACTGAATGAGGAAGTGTTTCAGACTGCCAGAGTCACACAGCTGCCTAACCCTGTCCAGCAGGCCAACAGCTGCTGGACACAAGCATGAAGGAAATGACTGAGTTGGCTGATCTCAAGGTGACTGTGGCCCTGCACAGTGTGGCAGTCAGCTATCCTATCCCATTTACCTCATCATAGTATTGTCTTTCTTTGTTTTATTTTTTCCTTGGCTCATACTCTAGTCCTCCCTCTTTTCAATTAATGCCCCTCCGACTCTTTCTTGTTCTCTCTCTCTCCCACCGTTTTCCCCTCCCCATTTGATCTGGCACCTTTCCCATCAGTATTCTCAGATTGTTGTGTTGATTTATCTATGTCTGCTACCATCTCTCTACCCTGTTTTCTACAAACAAACACCTTTGTCATGCTAGCTTTCTCCTCTATCTTTCTTCAAAATATAATAAAATGGACACTTTACTAACAAAATATGTCCTTCCTTCTCCACTATCATGTCATTCTACCTTTCACTTAGTCCTTCTGTGGCTTCCCCTACTTGATCATCCCCCTTTCTGCCTTTTCTCTTCACCCATTTATAAAAATAAAAGGGACTTTGCTGTACACCAATATCTGGGCTCTAAGCTATACCTCTATGACTGTGTTGTTGCACTACCAGACTTTTATGAGGTTATGGGACCCACTATGGCACTATACTGGTCATTGTATGGCCTGTTTTACTTTCACTAGCAAAATGCTGACTTATTTTGATGCCATTATGTGATGTCACTTTTAATGTATATTTAGTCGGTTTCAGGTAATAGTGTTTTACTTTGTTGGTGCTATTTGACCTTTACATGCTTTATTAAGCAATGTTTTGCATCCCAGCCTATGTCTCACTAATGGCGTTAGTAGGATTTATAATGACAGACAGTAAGATGGATAAACAGAAAAAAAAACAGACAGATGGACATTGCTAAATAATTTATGGAGTATGAAAAGCTACTTACATATGGTCAAATACTATTTATCCTGGAATCAGGAGGTAGAATGCTATTGTTATGTCATTTTGTCTTTATCATTTGTTATATTTTGCTGTCTGGCAAACACAAATATGAAACTTCAACAAATTTATAAAGTATCTGAAAGAGATTATATGGTTAAAGAACTTGTACTAAACAGGAGATGCAGTAATAAAGTTTGTGTTTTGTCTTTGCATGTAAGTCTTTCTAATTATCATATTTCTGTCAGATTTTAATACACATGCTAATGTAAAATAGATAAAAAATTAACTGAGGGTCTTCAGTGGTCAAGTGAGATATAACTGCTGACAGGTTATGCAGCAAACTATCATTACTTACAAAAGGTGGTTGGCTTCAGCTGATCACAATTGTATGCTATATCGTGCTTCACTGCTACAAATTTCTCTTTGTTTGTTTACTGAGTAAAACAACAGAAATGACAATGGTATAAAATAATGAAGTGATTACTGCACACAACAAAACATATTACTGTTTCTCTTGAATTTGCATCCTACCCTTCTGTACAAGTTAGGAATTTGTCGCCCACATTTCAAACTTTATATATCATTCATTCAGTCCAGAAATACACTTGAAAGGCTATTTCACTTACTATAATTGCGGCGTGATCTGGAATTAGTGTTTTTAAGTTTGGAGGAATAGCAAAGTATTTACTTTTAACTTATTAGATAGCTTTGCTGCAGACATAAACATATAATATACCCAGTGAAGCCCTTTGTTCATTGACAGTCTTACATTCTTGATTGGTCCATGTGATGCGAGTCCAGTGAAGTGAAGTGAGAATAATCATTTGCAAGGTAAGAAATTAGATTTTGTCTTAATCTCCATCATCCTGTTGTGCATAACCATATAATCTAAGCGAGAATGAATATAATGAATTGATGTGATGTACATTCACACCTTCATTTGATGGAATGAAAGGCTCTTCCTCTTGCAGAAAGTATCTCACCTGAGATTCCTGGCTTTTGTGGGGAAGGGAATTCAACCATGGAGAACACACTTGGATACATCTCCTCACACCTAAAGAAATAGGTGAGAAGAGTAAGCTTCATCATTCCTTAATGCCCCCACTCCAGTTCCAAGGGGTACTCAAGCAACTAATAAAACTTGGATTGCTTGGGTTATAGGCATTGCTTTAAACCTCTACAAATACAGATGGCAAGAAAACTGCATTTGTAAGAAACTGACTACCTTTAAGAAATATTAGATATTACAAGTTTCTCCCAAAGAAAATAACATTTCCAAACTGAGTCCTTTTACATGGAATAAACTACCAAATGAAATAAGAAATCAAAATTGTATTAAAAAAAAAAAAAACATCAGAATAAAATCAGTTCTACCTGTTTTAGGGACAATGAATGTTCTTTATCAATAGCATGTAATGCCCTCAAATTACGGGTCTATATCACATTGTCAAATGCACTAAATGTTGAATATCTCTTTGTTGAATCCTGTTTGTCAAATCTTCATCTGTGGAACGATCATTTCAGAGAAACTTTTTCTCAAGGTAAGTAACAAATTGGCCAACCTACCACCGCAACAAAAACAGTGCCCCCCACACCTCCCCTAACAAAATACACCAATCCGAGATTGCACTACAGTGGAGAAAAGGGCAAATTCCTGATAATATCCCACTGATTACTTACTGTGGGAAAAAGTTCATTGAAATAATCATTTGGTGGATGAAAACTTAGACAAATAGGGTTTGCAAAGAGGTGTTCGACATTTAGTGTGTTCGACAATATGATATAGACTCCAAATGACTATATAACTTCTACAATATGTAAATATTGCAAATACAGTACCATCATATAACTATTACTATATTCCAACCATCTATAAATGTACTCTGCAACTTATTGTATGTACTTTGATATGTCTGCACTATTATTGTACTTCAACTTTCTACAAATGTACCTTACAACTTATGGCTTCCATTGCTGCTATCATTAAATCATTAAATGTACCTTGTTATTTACTGAATGCCTTTTGCTTCCTGAACCTGATTCATGACTAAAAGGGATAAGTAGACCAGTTCACCAACCTAGTTAGCAAGTAAATAATAAAATAAATGCAATAATATAAAATAAAATAAAATAATATAAATAGCAGGAGAATATTCTCCATTTATAGATATAAATGTTACTGAAAACAAATCTAGCATTTGAGTCACAGTAATAACTCTCAAGGAATCCATTTAACTACCAGTATTCTTTACAAACTATCTTAAAGATGGGGAGTGCTGACAGGAACCAACTTTTATGTATGGACGCAATAAGAACTTGAAGCAACTATTATGTTAACCCTCCCTGGATATTTCAGCACCGGTTACCCAGAGAAAAGATACCTTTCCATGTAAATTATGTACATGCTGCAAGTGTATCTCTACTACTACTGACTTTATACATCCACAAACTAGTAAAAAAATGTTACTGCAGCAGTTATGCAGACTGTAGAGCTAAGCACTTAGTATATGCAGCAGTTTGTGACTTATGTACATGCTTCTGTATTGGTAAAACTGATAGATGCTTTAAGGATCGCATCTCGAAGCATGTAAGTGACATCATAAGTTGGTACTAGGCTATCGGCTCTAAGGCCTATGCAAGCCCAGCCATAACAATTCCCTGGATATTTCTTCCCACAATATTTACTTCTCTGGGCCCCTGTCTAGCAGGGTGACTGACATGATCCCTGGGGTGAATTTCCTATCTCCCATCCAATCATCGAGGTTCCTTTTGAAGAGGGCCAATGAGGCGCTCTGCTTGACATGTATGGGCAGTCTATTCCAGAGTATGGGGAGTCTCTGGGTCTGGAACCTATCCCTCCAGCATGTTTTGTTCATTGTAATGATAAGGTTTAGATCCCTGGAGCGTGTGGCACTGAGGGATTGGGATTTCTTTAAGTGGAGCATATCCAACAGCTCAGGGTTTGACATGGCCTTGTATGTTAAGCAGAGATCACCTCTGAGTAGATGATATGCCACAGAGTAGAGCTGGAGCTTTTTTAGATGGTCAGCATATGGCATCTGCTTTAGGCCTGTGATTCTTTTAGTGAGGTATTTCTGTGGCCTTTCCAGCTATTGCAGATGTCTTGTGAGGTACATACCAAACAGGACATTATATTCTATAATGGGTCTAATGAGGGATGAGTACAGTGGGACAATGACCTCCTTTTTTCTGGATGAAAAGCCCTTAGTGATGAGGTGTGCCACATAGAAGGATTTCCTGACTGTTGTGGCGATGTGGTTATCGAAAGTGAGACCACTGTCCAACTGTGACCATAAATCTCTCATCACACTTTCGATGTTTAGTGTCCTGCCACCTATGTGGTAATTCATGGGTATATGTTTTTTTCCAAAGGGGATAACTATACATTTCTTGGCATTAAGCCTGAGCCCATGGCTCTGGCACCAGGCATCTGTTTCTTTAGGGCCCTTTTGTAGAATATCCACATCATTTGGGGATTCAATAATGGCTCCCAGTTTGCAGTCATCTGCAAACTTTATTAGCCAGAGTCCCTTAGTGTTGGCCTGTACTTCAGAGAAGTAGATGCCAAACAAGAGTGGTCCCAGGACTGAACCCTGAGGTACTCCACTTGTCACTTGTCTGGAGCTGGATTTGGAGTCAGCTACTTTTACAGTCTGGGTTCTGTCAGTAAGCCAATTGGCAACCCATCGAGTGATGTAGGGATTTATGCCCAGCTTAGTATGTTTATCTATGATTCCAGAGTGTGGGTTGGTGTCGAAGGCTTTGGCGAGGTCCAGATAGGCTGTGTGGACCACCTTACCCTCGTCCACAGCTCTGGAGACTGATTCGAAGAATTCAATCAGATTCAGGAGACAAGATCGGCCCTTCACAAACCCAAACTGGGTGGGGTCCAGTGTTTGAAGGTTGCCAATGTCTTTGTTTATAAGTTCCATGATAATGTGTTCCATGCTATTGCAGATCAGGCTTGTCAGACTGATGGGATGGTAGTTCCTGGGATCCAAGGTGGATCCTCTCTTGTGGAGAGGGATAACTGTAGCTGTGCGTGACTCAGTGGGCACAAAGCCTGAGGTGAGGCTATGATTAAACATGACACTTAGGTGAGGTGCCAGTTCATTTTGTAGTTCATGTAGTACACAGCCTGGGATGTCATCTGGTCCCATGGATGCTGTATTCTTAGCTTTGGAGAGTACGGTTTCTACCTGTGTGGCCATGATTATCAGAATTTGGCAATCTTTTGGTATTGAGATGGGCCCTTTAGGGGGTGAGAGGGGGGTGAATTTGGCACTAAATCGATCTGCCAGGATATTGGCAATATCCTTGGGATCAGTATATTTAATGCCATTCTGTTGTAGCTCAGAGCAGATCTGAGCATTGCCATTTAGATTCTTGACATAACTATAGAATGCCTTGTGGTTGTCTTTGGAATCTTTGGCAATTTTATTTTCGTAACTAGCTTTTGAGGATTTTATGAGGGATCTCAGCTTCTTACTGAGGCTGGTGAGGGAGTTTTTTGCATCCTGGGAATTTCCTCTTTTCTGCAACAGTTTCTTCCTTCTGTTGTATAGTTTGTTTATAGCAGGGGACCACCAGATTGGCATCCTTTTTTTGGAGAAGAGCATCTTGGTTCTATTTGGGATGGCACGATTCATGCACGAGTGGATGTGCTCGTACAGTGCATTAGTGTAGGATTCTGCAGTCGAACTTCCAGATCCCATCTGCATGGGTGTTGTGAAGTTTGTCACTTCTGACTTCAGTAGCATGAAGTTGGCTCTGGAGAAGTATTTTAAGGAGATTTCCTTACTGGGGGTTGGGGGTGGCATGTGGATGTCAAAGGTGATTTGCTTATGGTCAGACCTGACCAATGAGGGGGTGACCACTGGTGTGGAACATCTATCTCCCATGTTGGTAATGACCAGGTCTAGGATATGGGAGCCCCTGGTGGGACAATGGATTAGTTGATCCAGGGCGTTGGAATTTATGAATTCCAAGAACCATTGGGAAAAGGAGATGGTACCCGAGTAGTTTTCCCAATTAATGGCAGGACAGTTGAAATCACCCAGTATTAGGGTGTTTGGTTGTATCTTAATATTTTCCAGTATGTTTAGAAAGGTGTAGTGAGAATCTTGGGGCATGGTGGGGGATCTGTAGCAAGTTACAATTTGGATTGCAGTCTTACCTAGTGTTAGTTGCACCTGGAGAATTTCAGATGCATTGTGTTGGGCAACTAGCCTGGAGATGTGAATATCCTTGGTGAATATGGACACTCCTCCACCTTTAGTTTTTCGGTCTTGGTTTTGTGGCTGAAAAGTGTGGTAAGAATTGTAGCCTGGTATTGCAGGGGTGCTCTCTGGAGCCTTGTATCAGGTCTCAGTTACTGCACAGATATCGATGTTCTCCATTTTTAGGAGTGCCTCGAGAGAGTGCATTTTGAGGTTTAGACTTCTAGCATTGAGTAGCATTACCTTCAGATTTTGCATGCTTGTATCTGTTACGGTGGTGGTTTTATCCTTTGAACCTTGCCTAAAAAAGGCACTAGAGGGGTGGCAAGAGCTTTAGCCAGTAACCTGAATCCCAGGGCTGACAGGTGCAGACCATCTCTGGCAAAGCATCGTTGTTTGTCAATCATGTCTTCCCAGTCAGACAAATACTGGATCCCCTTTGAATGACACCAGAAGCTTAGCCAATTGTTGAAGTCAATCATTTTGTCCTTATACTGTGGTATCATTCTGGGCGAAGGCAGGATGCTACTCAGGGCTAGGGTCATACCTGCCTGGGTCACATGATCCAATAGCTCTTCCATGTCTCTTTTCATGTAGTCCAGGGAGGTACGTCTCAAGTCATTCACTCCAGCATGGACAATGACAGAGTCATATTTGTACTTGTTGTGGAGTGACTTAAGTGCATGCGTTATGTGGCGGATCCTGGCACCCAACAGGCAGATGACTGTAATTTTCTCCTTGTTCAGCCTGGTGAGTGGGACATCAATGTGCCTGAATATAGAGTCACCTATGACTAAAGTGTTGGGTACATTGTCTTGCCTTAGGGGCTGTTGTTGGGTGGCACACTGGTGTTGTGAGCTATGTGTCACTTTGGTTGTGACTGGCGTTTGTTTGTGTTTCGGCTTCGGAGGTCCTTGTTGCTTGGGCAGGTTAATGTGAAGGGTCTCCACATATGTGGTTTTAGTGTTGCTATGTGTGGGTGTTGATGGTGTGGGTTTTGAAGGGCTATGAATTGCTTGAGGTGTAATGCAGGTGTTAACCTTCTCTTGACTGTCTAGCAAAATCTTGGCTGGAGAGAGCTTTGCTTTCAGTTTGGCTATGTAAGTGCATCTCTTGCAGGTTGTAGTGTTGGATGGTAGGAGGAGAGGATTTCTGCATACATGAGGCAGTTGCCACCTTGCCCCAGTATGCCCAGATTCACCAGGTGGACAGGAGAAATCTCCGGAAGCTGACCCTTGGACATGCCTGTTTAGGTACTTTTTTGTAAAGTTTAAGAGCTGTTTTCCCTTACCTTTGCAAGGTACTTTGCAATTATAGGCTTAGTGCCTATGATTAATTTCTCCTTATTGACAAGGAGAGCTGAGTGCTTGTATCAGTTTTTGGCTTCCTAGTGCTTTCCAGCAGGTTCTAGAGCAAGTGCTAGTCACAGCAGTTCAGATTTTAGTGTTACTACTGAGAAACCAGCTAGTTTTAAGGGAAAATTTGAAGAGCAGACTTTCTGGCACCTGGAATAGTTTAACTGTAGCCTCGCAGTGCTGCATGATGTGAAAAATGTGCAAACAGACGCATTTTTAAGCCAGAAAGTTGAAAGGGATAGAAATCAGCCCAAAAAGGCTTGTTGTTGTGTCTTTCGGCTTATCCCGGTCATACCTCTCAACCTGAAAACATCAAAAATCTGGACAAGGCCCATGAAAAATAGGCACAAATCTGTACGCTGATTAACGTAAAATTTGCATACATAATTATGTAGCCACACCCACTCCAATGCATTGTGGGATATCAAGTTTCAAACACAAACTGAAGGATAACCAAAATATGCCACCACTACAGTCAGAACATACCACCATGCCAAATCAGCTTCCTGAAAGACATGAAGACTGAAACTTAAATGGCTATCATTTACTGTATTCAGTTCTCACTTCTCACCACCATAGCTTTCAACCTCTTAGCACAAAAATCCTGGACAAAGCCAATAATGGGGGAATACAGCCCCAAAACAGAGACAAATTTTAAATACTGATCTTATAAACTTAGAAAATTGCTAGAATAAAAAGTTTGTGTTACCATTTATTTTCTGAAGAATATGAAGGCTGAAATTGTTGTCTAGTTGGCCTATGCCGAAGGCTGGCTGTGAGGGTATGCAACTGCCCCACAGTATTTTCTGTGAATGACTGCATCTTCACATAGGAACATTTATTTTATACTGGGATGAGGCTGCTACCCTGGAGTTAACAGTTACAAAGGTGTGTGCACACTTGAAATCATGCAACACAATCTTGTCTGCAATATCCATCAGTGTTAACATTTTCAAACTAAAAGGTGCATTCTGAATACCTAAGGCTAGATTTAATGAACCCAGTCAGGTGCTGCATGATAACGTTGTTATAACTAATGGCACCAACAGCTAGTAAAGCAAATGTGAATAGACTTGCAAACCATTCCATGGATTTTTTTACCCCTTGTCTTTTTTGAAATAAAACATATTGACAGAAGCAGTGTAAGACAGTTTCATTTCTTTTTTTTTTTTGTTTGCTTGCTTTAAGTTACAAAAATGTACTTTGGTCGTAACATTCTAAGACATATTGAGCTTGAATTTCCTTAGGATAGTTGTCCAATAATCAGGGTCATATGAAAGCCCCATGAAAGTATTTTGAATTTTAACAAAAACAAAAAAGAATAGCAACACTTTGGGCTGGGTATCTTCATTAGTTTGTCAGAGCTAAATCTGGGACAGGATATCTTTGGTCATATAAAACATATATATATTTTTTTGTTTGTTTTTTATTTTTACTAATACCAAAATAATTCTCAAATAGGTGCCATAAGAAGCACATATGGCCAAGTGCTAGAATGGGTATCAATTCACAACCTCATGCTATGTTCACAATTGTCAGTCATATTGTCCTTAGCTGACACTAAATGCTTCAAAGAATTAAAGATGCAACTATAAATTTTACACAAAAATATTGTTTGTATTCAGTACAAACTTAAAGGAAAAATTCACTATGTCTGAAATATCAAACATATGTATGATTTTCTGTGCAAAACTGCATTGGACACCCTCAGGATGTAGTGCTAAAAGACAAGTTTTTATGATTCTAGTCAAATTTAAGACATACCACACCAAGCAAGCTAACCGGTATTAACTCATGAATATCTTAAAAATCACATTCAGATGAATATTAAAAATCCACCAAGAGCAGCTGCACCTCTTAGCTTGCAAAAACACTGAGATTACTGCATATTATGACATACAATTAGTCTCTTCAAATATGATGGAAGAATTACTAACAACATTTGCAGTGATATACCTACATTTATCTATATAATGTACCTATACAAGCATGTAGATGCACATGCACACACACCGTTTTTGAAGAATTATATTACAATTCTATTTGATCTCTAACCACTGCCAAATGCAAACATTTCCAAACTCAAACAGCATACAAATAAAAAAAACACATACACAGACAAACATGCACGCATTCATATTTGTAAGTCTATATTTACAATCTAAAGTCTAGGCTGCTTGTGAATTCCCTGTACACTCTCCACTGTTTTCATACAATAAATGTTATATCTTTATGCAAGAGAACTAGTTAATGTACCCTACCCATACCAGCGATTGAGCGAGTTCCTTCATAACAGCGACAGCCTCAGGCCAGAAATTCAGTACCAGCGTTCGTTCGTTAGTGCAGCAGATGCACATGGGAACTTGGAAGGTCAAGGAAAATAAGCAGCTCGTCAGCTTAACTAAGCAGCAGCAGGAAAGGAAAAAAAAAATAAAAAAAGCAGCTCACAGATGCCGGCTTGCGTATGCAGCGGAAAAGGAAAACCACAGACAGATTTCAAACAAGCAGCCAGCCGGGAAAGCCCTTGAGCGCAATTCCGACTGGCTGGGAGTGATGACATCAGCTCCAAAAGCGCCGAAATTTAAAAAACCTGGAAAAATTTGGAAATTAAGGGGTGCCACTCGGGAATCATGGCACCCCATTATTTGGACCCCAAAACTCGGTAAAAACCGAGTAATTCGGGACGGTTGGGAGGTCTGATCCCGGTTAAGGGTCGCCACAGCGGAACTCCGGTCTGCTAATGTTTGGTAGCGGATTTTTACATGCCGAGTTACCAGCCCTGATGCACAAACTTCAACAAAGGCACGCCCATTCACGCATGCCTCCACACAGAAGATGCTCTAGCTGAGAATCGAACGCGACAACGTCTTGCTGTGAGGCAACAATAGGTTCATAGGTTCATAGGTTCATACTAGGCTATCTGCCCGAGGGCATTTACAAGCCTAGCCCATAGTTTTGTGGCTTACGCCACCCCTTTAGTATGGGGAACTATACCCATTATTTTGCTGTGCCTCTGTCGAGCAGTGACACTGAGGTAATCCCTGGGGTATATCTGCGATCTCCCATCCATTGGTCAAGATTTCTCTTGAACAAGGCCAGCGAGGTGCTCTGCCTCACATATACCGGGATTTTATTCCACAGCATAGGGAGTCTTTGGGTGATGAATCTATCCCTCCAGCACGTCCTATTAATAGCCGTGTCGAGGTTTAAGTCTCCCGCCCTTGGGGCTCTGACGGATCTAGATTTTTTGAGGTGCAGCATATTCATTAAATCTGGGTTTGACATGGCCTTGTATGTTAGGCAAAGGTCACCTCTGAGCAAGCGGTGGCGACTGAATAGAGCTGGAGTTCTTTCAGTCGGGCAGCATAGGACAGATGTTTGAGACCCTTTATCCTTTTGGTGAGGAACTTTGTGGCCTCTCCAGCTGCTGCAAGTGTCGGGTCAGATACATTCCGAATGGGGCATTGTACTCAATCATTGGTCTGATGAGTGATGAGTATAGGGAGACTATGACCTCCCTTGATCTAGATGAGAATCCCTTCATGATAAGGTGGGCAATGTAGAAGGTCTTCCTAACTACTTTAGCTACATGGGTGTCGAATGACAGACTACTATCAACCTGGGTCCCCAGGTCCCTGATAACTTCTTCTGTGCTCAGTGGATTGCCACCTATTTGGTAGCTAGGGGTAACCTTGTTTTTCCCGAAGGGTATGACTATGCATTTTTTGGCATTTAACTTTAGGCCATGGCTCTGGCACCAGTTATCCGTTTCTGTGAGACCCTTTTGAAGGATATCTGTGTCAGATGTGTTTTCTACTATGGCCCAGTTTGCAGTCATCTGCAAACTTTGTCAGCCATAACCCTCCTGTGTTTGCTTGTACTTCGGAAAAGTAGATGCCAAACAAGAGTGGGCCCAGGACTGAGCCCTGTGGTACACCACTTGTGACAGGCTTTGAGTCTGACATGGCGCCAGCAACTCTGACCCTGTGGGTTCTGTCACTCAGCCAGTTTGCAACCCATCTTGTGATGTATGGGTTAACATTTAAGCTGATGAGTTTTTCAATGATACCCGAGTGGGGTATTGTATCGAAGGCCTTCCCCAGATCGAGGTAGGCTGTATGGACTGCCTTTCCCTCATCAATGGCTTTGGTGACTGTTTCGAAAAAGTCAACCAAGTTTAGAAGGCATGATCTGCCTTTGACAAAGCCAAACTGGGATGGATCCAAAGTCTGCAAATTCCCTATGTCTTTATTTATGAGGTCCATTATGATCCTCTCCATGGCTTTGCAGATAAGGCTTGTCAAGCTAATGGGCCGGTAATTTCCAGGGTCGGTGGAGGCACCGCCTTTGTGAAGTGGGACCACAGTTGCAGTGCGCCACTGCCTGGGTACGTATCCAGAGGTAAGACTATGATTAAACAGCTGTCCTAGCTGTGGGTTTAATTCCTCATTGAGTTAAGTGGAGCACACAGCCGGGGACACCATCAGGTCCCATGGATGCTGTGTTTTTGCTTTGGAGAGAGCAGTTCTCACTTGGGCGTTGGAGATGTTTGGGAGCTGCAATCGTTTGGTATAGATATCTCTCCTTTTGGGGGGGGAGAAGTTTGCACTGAACCTGTCAGCCAGTATGTTGGCAATGTCTGTAGGATCAGTAATCTTCACATCATTTTGAACTAGTTCTGAGCATATCTGGGAGTTTCCTCCCAGGTTTCTAACATAGCTAAAGAAGGCCTTATGATTGTCTTTTGAGTCTTTAGCTATTTTTCTATCAAAATTTGCTTTGGATGATTTTATGAGAGCTCTTAGTTTTTACTTATAGTGATCAAGGGTGTCTTACCTTTTAAGGATTTTGCTCTATCTTGTAGTAGCTTCCTCCTTTTGTTGTAGAGTTTGTTTATGGCTGGGGTCCACCAGACTGGACGCTTGCCTTTGGTACAAAGAGTCTTTGTTTTGCTTGGGATTGCCTTATCCATGCAGTCCTGCAGGTGCTGGTAGAAGGCATTTGTAAGTGATTCAGCGGCTTGAGTACTGTTTTCCGCCGGCTCCGGGGCCTTAAAGGAGACCACACTAGTCTTTAGAAGTGTGAAGTCGGCTTTGAGAAGTTCTTTACTGTGGTCTTTTTATTTCAGGTGGGGTGGGATGAGGACCTCCAGCGAGATTAGTTTGTGATCTGATCTCACCAGTGAGGGGTATACTTCGGTGTTGAACACTGTGCTCCCATGTTCGTGATGATGAGATCAAGTATGTTTTCTCCTCTTGTGGGGATGGTGACTAGTTGTTCCATGGCATTTGAGTTTATGAATTCCAGGAACTTTTGGGCTAGGGTGTTTGGGCTTGAGTAGTGTTCCCAGTCTATATTAGGGTAATTGAAGTCACCTAGTATGATGGTGTTTGGTGATACATTTATCCCTCTAGTGTTTTCAGGAAGGCCATGTGAGGTTCCTGAGTTTGTGAGGGTGGCCTGTAACATGCTACAATTTGCAGAGCAGTCTTGCCTATGGTTAATTGCACCTGGATGGTCTCCGATGCATCGTGCGTTGCCACCAGTCTTGAGGTGTGGGTGTCCTTGATGAATATGGATACCCCCCCTCCTTTCTTGGTATTGTCCGGATTTTGGGGCGGAGCATGATAAGAGGTAAAACCTGATAGTGCTGGGGTGCTCTCAGGAGCCTTGAACCAGGTTTCTGTCACTGCACAGACATCGATGTTCTCCATACTGAGAAGGGCCTCGAGTGTGTGCATTTTGAGATTTAGACTTCTGGCATTGAGCAGCATTACCCTTAGTTTTTTTCCTTTTTTGTGTTCTAGGGTGGTAGGTTTAGAATTTGAGCCTTGCCTAAAAAAGGCACTATGGGGTGGCAAGAGCCTTTGCCAATATCCGGAATCCCAGGGGTGACAGGTGCAAGCCGTCCCTTGCGAAGCAGCGTGGCTTGTCCAGCATGTCATCCCAGACAGACAGACATTGGATCCCCTTTGAATGACACCAGAGTTTAAGCCAATTGTTAAAGCTGATCATCTTATCTCTGTATTGTGGCATCATTCTTGGTGAAGGTAGGATACTGCTCAAGGTCAGGGTCATACCTGCCTGGGCTACATAATCAGAGAGCTCCTCAATGTCTCTTTTCATGTAGTCCAAGGAGGTACATCTCAGGTCGTTTACACCAGCGTGGACAATGACTGAATCGTATTTGTACCTGCTGTTGAGAGACCTGAGTGCTTGCGTTATGTGGCAGATTCTAGCGCCCGACAGGCAGCTTACTGTGACCTTCTCCTTACTCAGTCTGGTGAGCGGGACGTCAGTGTGTCTGACTATGGAGTCACCAATGACTAGTGTGTCTGGCATTGTGTTTGGCCTTAAGGGCTGTGACTGTTTGACACTCTGACTGTGAGGTCTATGTGTTGCAGGTGTTGTGTTCTGAGGCGGTGGTTGTTTGGATGTCTGCTTTGGTGGCCTCTGCTGTTTTGGTAGATTTTTGATCAGAGCCGCCGAGTATGTCTTTGTGTGTTTATGTGTATGATTTGAGGTTGTGATGGTACTATGTGAGACTGGGTCTATAGTGTGTGTGGTAACCTTCTCCTCCTGACTGGTCTTGCCAGTCCTATGTTGAGAGAGCTCAGCCTCCAGTTTGGCAGTATAGTTGCATCTCTCGCATGTATTTGTGTTTTGTGGGAGGAGGAGAGGGTTGCCTGTGTACATGAGGCAATTGTAACATTGCCTCAATATTCCCAGGTTCACCAGCTGAGCAGGAGAGGACACTAGCAACTGATCCCTCGACATGCTAGAAGGACTAGACAAAAAAACTTTAAAAGAGATTCCGGGGGACGTGGGTGACCGAGAAATGGGGGCTTGCCTTTTTGGGGTGCTATCTATAAGAGTGCCGTATCAAGGTAATAAGTACTGTAGGAGCAAGTGCTAGGTTTAACAGATAGAGAAAAGTCTACTTGGAGTCAAGTAGAGATGATCTTTTTAGGTATTAGAGAAAGTGCTAGTAACAGGGATGCTTAAAGGTAAGATTGAAAAGAATGCACTCTGCAGTGTGCACTAGAGAAGTTAGATATGAAAGTAGGTAACTTGAGTTTTACCTGTTTAAAAAGTTAAGGTTTAGTGGAGAGTTACTATTTTTAAAACAGCAAGATGGACTGAAAGGGGTGGTTACTTTTGTATTTTGGTACTATGAAATACTGTAGGATGGCCAATAAATTTAAGTAATTGAAGGGGTGGGATTTCAAAAGTGATGGTTTTGTGATTACTCACATAAGCCAGTGAAAGTAGAGAGAAATGAGATATATGGTCAGATTAACATAAGAGGCGGGCAACTAGAAAGACAGTGGTATTTAACAAGACAACTTAAATGGGATGCCGGACTCAGAACAGAGAGAGCTGTGGTCTCTTTTGAAGTTTTAATATGCTGTTAAAACAGAATGCAAGCAAAACACAAGGTAAAGAAAACAAACTACAGTATTCAAAATATAGAAAGGCAATGCTACCGCAGCACCACTACCATGGGTTTTCAGCCCAAAAAGGCTAATAAAATTAAAATTTCAGAGCTGGAAACCACTCCTCTAGCATTAGATAGGCAGTACAATGCTCACCAGTCCCACTAGTAGGCAGTAGGGCTTCCCTCTACCACAGCAAGGTCTGGATATCTCTGAGCACAGAAAATAAAGTCCTGAGACAAGCAAAGCTGAGTATGTAGTCCTAAACAGTAAATGCAATTAAAACTCTACAAAATTAGCAATTTAAAACGTTTTAAATAAGGCAAGTGCACAACTGAAAAACATTTCAGAGGCAGTAACACAGCAGAATAAGTAGCTAGTCTACATATACAGAGAAGTCTATATATACAGAAAAGCAGCTAAAACACACAAACACTTCAGATGCAGTGCAACTCAAAGCACTTGAGTTGTAGCAATATTAAGGCAATTACAGTTATAATAAATGCTCTAAAATATACTCTATATTTCCAAAATGTTTGAGAAGCAGAGTTAGAACACAAGGAGATTCAGGCAAAATTTTTTTTTTTTTGAAAGGGAAAAAGGAGAAACAGAAGGCCTTATCAAATGTTCTCTCTGCATTAGGTAGAACGAGCTAATGACACTAGACTGGGAGGAGTGTCCCAGATCAGATTTACAGTAGGTGCGGGCAACTGCAAAGCCACCAAGTATAACACATCAAGCTTAAGGACCCAAAAAATCCACTTTTTAAGCATGTTAGTGAGGTGGAAGGGCATTATTTCAGATTTATGGCTCTAGAAGTGACAAGGATTACTATTAGAGGAGGTGAAATTACCTTGAAAACTGAAAAGAATTAGCTGAGATGGATTGCTAAGTTCCAAGCCTGTGTTTTTCCAGGCTTGAATGCGAACATTCCATTGAAACCAGCTCTAAAATGGTGGAATTTAAAGAGGGAGGTCTAAATTGCTAATAATTGGGCCTTGCCCTGAACTGTAGCAGCTGATTGGTTTTTAAGTATTTTAAAATGCACTGTCTTTTTTAATGGTATTAGATATGATGAAGGGTTTGTGTTACCCAAAAGTGCTTATCTGATTTTATTTTGTTATTTTATTAAAGTTTTATGTCCTACGGTCTGATGGCAGCACTTGTATTTATTTTCTATATGTGTATATATATATATATATATATATATATATATATATATATATATATATATATATATATATATATATATATATAGGAGCCATTTATAATCTCGAAATACTGAAATGTCGAATTCCAGTATCTCCAGACTATAAACCCGAATGTTTAAAATAGCAAAAGTTCTTAATTGTGAATTCGAATATGTCGAATTTGTGGTTATGGCCTTATGCTACGTGATGTCCGGGATTGTGTGTTCATGGTGCGCGATGCCATGTGTGGATCTAGGTGTTTTGTCAGGTAAGTGAGTGCTTGTAAGGGATTTGAGTGGGGGGTTAGACTGTGTTTGAGTGTGCTGATATGTTTGATGTGTGTGTGAGGGACTGGAGAATGTGCATGTGTGAGTTTGCTTTTGTTTCCTGTTTGTGCGATCTCGGAGTTAGTATATATAAGTAGGGGGGTGGGGGGGGCGGGGGGGCTTGCCTCCCTTGCGTATGCATGTATGAGTTGTGTATGTGTGTAGTTTTTGTTTATGTTGTGATGTGGGTGTTGTGGTGTATGTATGGTGAAGTGTATGCGGTTTGTTCAGTGTTTTGAATTTCACGGTTTTGGGCACGGGTTTTGTAGTTTCGGTGTTTTGTGGATTCGGTTTCATAGTTTTGAAATACTGAAATTCGATGTTTCAGTATTTCGAGATTACGAAGTGACTCATATATATTTATATATATATATATATATATATATATATATATATATATATATATATATATATATATATATATATAGATTTGCCATATTGCTCTTTGTCAACCTGGCATGAGTCACACTCCCCTCATCACCCCATGGCAATCCCTCTCTTTTTCTTTACATGATGCAGTTTTCTGCAACAGTGCTATCCTTTTTTCCAGCAATGCAACTAAGAATGGCTGTCATTCTGAGTAAATGCAATAACACTGTTATTGCAAGTTCCAAAGAGTCAGAAGGATTATGTTACTTGTTTGGGCACATCCCACTTGGCCACATCATACCTATAACAAGCTTGTCAGGTCTAAATTCTGTCACCTTTCTCTGGTTTCTTTCCTGCTGCTGTATAACTTCATCCTCATTAGGCATCAGTGGTATAGTAAGTCAAATCACTTCATCTCCTACAGAAGGAAAAGCTAACTCATGGCCAGTTGCTCCCATACCCCATCGGTTAACACAAATTCAGGGCTCCATTCCTATGTGCCATAGAACTGAATTAAAACTGTGACTTTACAATTATAGCAAATATAACCCAGGCTAACTTTAGTCCAGTTCTTTTGGAAAAGGTTCCTTACTCAGCTAACAAAGTATAAATTTACAGTACAAGTTACCATTAAAGTAAACTTACAGAAATGTCCTTGCTTCATTAGTATCATACATATACATCTCTGCATTTGAAAAAACTAAACTGGTCAAGTACAGTCCCTGCAGTCTGCACTTTCAGTTGGTGCACCCTGATCCAGATAAAGTATCTTTACAAAGGAAACATCTGAGAATAAACATTATTTTACTTCTTCTTTGTGTGTGTGTGTGTGTGTGTGTGTGTGTGTGTGTGTGTGTGTGTGTGTGTGCGCATATGCATGTGTATGCGCGATAGGCTAGAGCATCCTTGAGCGCCACTGATAATATTCATGACTTAGAAAAGCAAAGCAGGATATCAGAATATTTTGGAGCCTGGGATCAGCATGCACATACATTTTTGGGTTTGATGACATGAAATTAAGAAGAGAAATGTTTCTGTGTACAACACCTGTGATCAAGAATTGTATGATTTCCAAGTCTGAAATTTGAAAATGGAACACAAGATCAATTGTGTGCTGAACATCAAAAAATATGATACAACTAATGCAGCAAATGTAAACTCATTTGGGCTTAGCTTACAATTAAGATGATATTGGATGTTACAGAACTCAGGCTGAGTCTGCACAAATTACATGAGCAGTCTGAGATGTTATGGCCAGCTAAACAGATCTGAAATAGTTCCTTCTAGTTGGTACTGCAAAAGCAAAATAAAACTAGTAACAAGGGGAATTCCGTGTCCAGGAAGATGCTGACAGAGATGATATGAGGTTATTTCTGTAGGATAGTTAATTGTTGTGATAACTAGAAATCTTTGTCCTTCAAAGTGAAGGAGGTCATAGAAAGGGTAGAGTGGGAATAGAACAAGTTCACATACCAGCACAACATTTACCAGACGTGCTGTATGGGACCTTTTTCTACTACCTGTCAGAAATTGGACAAAACACATAACACAATCCTACAGTAAATAAATGTAACTATAAAGAAATTAGACTACAGAATTCTTCATTTTGTTTGCATTTAAGATATGAACTGGCTAATTCTGGCCAGCTCTGTTACAGTACAGGAAATGAATCTAATTCAATGTACTGAGGAAAGCATGTTTAAGAGTCAGAAGAAAAAAATGATCACAGGCAGACAGAAGGAAGAGGAAGGAGAGCTGCTTTAGTAGAAACAGAGGGAGAGACATTAATGACTATACAGCAGTAAAAAGATTACAGTATTCGACTGCAGGCTTTGAAATGATGCTTACGGACAGGGACATAGCACAAAAGAAGAAATTAGGAGGCATCATTCTGAGAGTAGCTTAAGCAGCATGGGTGCATGAGGCCTGCAGAAGGAAAAGAAAACAAGCAAATATTACAAAATAAAAAAGTCAAGAAAAGTCACCCAAGCAGACAATTATGATAGTGTTGGACATTGGTACAGCTATGGCTCATGAAAAATATGAACGGTGAGCTGCACTGTGGCATAGGAAGGGAAAGTTATGGGACTGCAATAATGAAAACCATGCTGCAAATACAGCAGTGCAGTACTCAACCTCAAAGAAATGCTGATGGGTCTGTCGGCATAACATAGCATAATAACAGCATCCCCAGTCCATAGAATGACTTTTCCTTTATAAAAACAGAGAAAAAGACACTAAGGGAGGCAAAGACATAACCCTGACTGTGCTGTATTGCAGGCAAGTGCACTATCACAACTGTATCTGCTCCACTCACAGAACTGTGACACAGTAATAACACTAATTTCTGTACTTGATCTCTTCATTGGCATAATATTCTAATGACTCATTCTACAGGATCATGACAATATGGAACAAGCTTTTCATAAACCACTGCTGCTATGCCTGCAGTGGTCTTTTATAAACTGTGTGTGTGTGTGTGTGTGTGTGTGTGTGTGTGTGTGTGTGTGTGTGTGTGTGTGTGTGTGTGTGTGTGTGAGTGACTTTGCATCTTAGTATGTATGTGACTGTATGTCTTGCTGGAAAACCACTTGTAAGTGCAGGAATATCACATTTTGTCTTTTAATGGGGTTGTGAGCAATGCTTCTCAACCGCAGTCCTCACATTACTGTAATTTAGTTTTCATACACATATATACATATTATAGCAAGCCGCGGTGGTGCAGCAGTAGCGTTGTCACCTCACAACAAGAGGTTCTCCCATTCGATTCTCGGCTGGAGCGCCTTCTGTGTGGAGTCTGCATGTCCTTCCCGCGGTTGATTGGCATTCGAAAGACATGCGTGAATGGGCGTACCTTTGTTGAAGGTTGGGCATCAAGCTGGCACCATAAAAAAAAAAAAAATCTACTGCCAATCATTAGCGGACCGGAGTTCCACTGTGGTGAGCCATAACTGGGAAAAGCCGAAAGAATAACAATTGGGTCTTTATTTATATCTATATGTATAGATATAGGCATGCATACATAAAAGCATATAAATGATTATATCATCATTGGCTGAAAATTCGAATGTGATAAACACAAATGAGAGAATCACAAAACATTGACAACTTCTCTCCCACAATAAGAACCAAGCTACAAAACCCAGCTTGAACAATGTCTGAATAGTCGTACTGTTAGGGGAAGGAGTTATATCATCATAATATATAGGATTAGGAATAGAGGTAGGGGTATGGTTACACACAAGTATGGAGGGAAAGGGGACTTTGCAATTTCTAAACCATCATATCTTACTTCACTGCAACATTTAAATCAACATTATTTTAATTGCCTTTATTCTGATTAAGAACTTCAGCAGATGAATGCCCTCAATTAGTAGTTCATGTATTTATCCTGTGCTCCATATTAATGTTTTATTTTTATTTTTTATCTTTCATTTTTAATGAGTGCCTTCATGGTTTTTGTGATGATGTGAGGTAGTGCCTGCTATGTCAGATAGAGTAGGGCAGTGCATGTGTAACACAAATTTGATGTCATTTCTATATCAAACGCTTTTGTACAGATGCTTATATTAAAATGCATTTGCAAAGTCATTTGAGTTAAAAATGTATTAACAGTGGGTCTTGCTAGACAGAAAATAAATATATATTTATATCAGACTGTACTGTTGCAAGTAAGGTAATGTATCTATTTTAACAGAGGATACTGGAAAGGAAGGAATTAAGATCAGCCCAGCTTACCTTAAGAAAACTAGCCTGAAATTAAATGACTTGGTTTAGACCATAAAGATTTTATCTCACTAGCCTTAATGGGGTCCTGCTCTTACTGTCCTTAGTGGTGAGCTAACTGCTACCCTGGGGTGCCAGAGAATGACTGGGTAGTCTCTGCAAAAGGATAAAAGTACTGGAATTGTTTTACAATCTACAGATGCGGTAGCAAAGTTCTGGGTGTGTATTTTGTCACATCTGTACTAAATCTTACCTCAGCTTCTAGTCAGGGGGGGTAGTTGGGGAACCACAGAATCAGAATGACCAGATGTGATGTCATTCTATAGCCAGCACTGAAATTGTATTTCGATATTACTGACAGATGTAATAGTGACACTTGGCACTCTGTTATTGGAACTGACAACAAAGACACTCATCCAATTAATCTTGCCTTGCTCTATCAAGTAAGTAGGCAATAGTAATTCTTCAGTCAGTTAGGAAAATATAGTGAGACACGTTAAATATTGTTTTCCTGTATCATGGCACTGTATGCTTCATGCTCCTGAAAGTCTTGCCCCTTGGTAACATCACCATTTGTATAAATATTAATTTTACTAAGAGTAAAGTAAAGTAATTGGGTACCCTGGTTAGAGCTTTAAAGTAGCTGGCTGGTGGCAGTGAATCTACCTTATAGTCTGTGTAGAAGTGGTACAGCGGGTAAATCTGTGCCAGCCTTTCCCAGGTGTGTGTGTGTGTGTGTGTGTGTGTGTGTGTGTGTGTGTGTGTGTGTGTGTGTGTGAAAATCAAATCTCAAAGATTGTGTGTGTGTGTGTGTGTGTGTGTGTGTGTGTGTGTGTGTGTGTGTGTGTGTGTGTGTGTGTGTGTGTGTGTGTCAGCTACTTGGAACAGTGACACAGAGAACTGGTTTGTGCAGAGAGAGAAAGGTGAAGTCTTATTTGGGGCCTGGACAGGAAAACCTAACCCCAGGCCTGGAGTGTGCTTTCAGGATATGCTTGGTGCAGAGAGCTGCATCTAAAAATACTGCGTGTATCCATTTTTATTCTAATGGAACATTCCCCACTGGTGTCAGTGAGGCTCCTTAATTACTGGCCCAGAGGAGGGCCATCACAGTCTCATCTTACGAAGTTTCATAACGTAAATTCATCTTGTAGTACTTGGGCAGTTAGAGGCCAATGAACTGTTTGTTGATGACTTATTGAGAAATTTAGATCAATTTCCCCTCACAATGTAAGAGGCTGCTTGTATCTGTTTGTTACTTTCCACCCAAGGAGAACATAAATGTGTACATTTTCTGGGAATGCAACAGATGCTTTATAGTATACTGTCCTTTATAGCTGTCTTTTCTCTCCTTCTGGAGCTATTAACTTATTGAGCATTTGGGAATTCATAGAACTTCTACTGTGCAGTCTCAGGAAAGGCAAAGCTGATACTAGTGACAGAAATATACTAAATATCTCTCCAATATGATTTTTCCCCCAAAATCTCAAAGAGAAGGAACCTATTGCAGCATGTGTATAAAATAGTATTACAGACACATAACATAGAATGTCACAGTAAGAAACTTTTAAGTACTCTGTCCAAATATAATTAGTCATTATGAGTGATACTATTCTATGTAAATGTAAAAGAGAATATTGTCTGAAATAGAAGAACATGATTATTTTACTTTTTTTCTTAGAAGACAGAAAGCTACGGAAACAGAGAACTTAACTAATAAACCATATCACATCAATATGTCCACCCTAATCAGATTACTTTGGGTTAGAACAAGAAGATGATTAAGGTACATTAGTAAAGCATAAAACATCAAGACTGAAAATATATGTTTTTATAGATTATTTCCTTAGTGATTCTTTAAATGTTGTAGCCTATTATCTAAAACTGCTTACAAGAGAAAATTATGTATCTAGATTTTCTTGCCTCCTCAAAAGTCATCCCTAGTCTGCAATAATTTCAAATCTCTACACTTCTCCTCTGTCTAAACACTTGATCCAGTATTCATAAACCTTGATATTATGAGCTCAATTCCAAAAGACTTGTTCTTGATGTAGGTGGTTACTCCAGTGCTAGCCTGTTGCATTGATAGACCTTACACTAAGTCACTTATACTAAGAGCAAGTCTTCTGGAATCTGAACCGATTAATAGCAATGAAATAGAAGTCAATAGTAAGTTGCAATATTCTGGTTCTCTTCTTTCACATCCTAACTCCTTCTCTCTTGCTGTCTTAAACACACACACACACACACACACACACACACACTTGCAATTGTTAGCCTCAGAACTAGTTCCCAATCTGGTAAACATTTTTTTTCTCATCATAAGACCATACATTGCTTTTGATGCAGAAACACCTTTAAAATAATCCCCATCAACAACACATTTTTTGAATGCATGTTTTGCATTGCTGAATCTCAATATGTCTAGCTGGTTATACACTTTGCTTTTCTCAGCCTTTACTCACTTGCTTCAATGCATAGTTTGTTCAATGTAATTGCTTACATATGTACTATGTTAATGAATTACCCTTGCATACCATATTTACAATGTGTTTAATAACCCATATTACTGATTTCTGCTGTTTTTTTCCCATTTAAATGTAGATGAGTCACACGAGATTCTTTTAAAGCACATTTAGAATGAGTAAACCTAAACAACTGTTGTTGCAATTAGGATTACAAGTACTTTATTTAGTCACTAATGTTTCCAAAGATGATGAACATCTATAAATGAGTTTAAACTAAAATTATCAGTGCCTTTTACTACTGTCAAGCTTTCAAAGTAAACACACTACTTTAATTTCTGAAACTGACACCACTGGCAGTTTAGTGAAAAAAAAAATTGTGTAACGATAGGATCCACATGTTTCAGAAAAGATTCCCCCAGCCATGTGAAGCAGAGCCCATCCTTAATCCTGTTTAAGCATAACCATGATGAATGGATGGGAAATCAGAAATTCATCCAAGGTCTAGTGCTCCCATATCTCTGATAGACAGAGGCAGACAATAATGCCCAAACATACCTCTGACATAATTTCTAGAAACTACCTAACATACCTCCTCCTAATAAAAGCCCATTATACAGAGGGACACAACAGGGTTGGATTGCACAACTTTAAATGTCCTGTTGGTCTTTAGCCTAGTATATACCTTTGAAGCTATATGATCTTAGCTGAATTCTACTTCCTCCTTTAATTCATAATAAACTAATTCAGTATCATGCTGTCATTATAAAATGTTAACTCTGTAGGCTTTGCAGAACAAAAATGCATGGCCTTAAAAAATGTACTGAAATCATGCTGTAATAAACTAAAATGTATCCCAAATAACATTTCACAAAATAGATTATTTCATTTGCTTGCAGAAATGAAGTGGCCATTGTCGTATGTTGAAAAAAAGCACTGTACCTGTGTCTCACTATATATATATATATATATCTATATCTATATATATATATATATATATTTTTTTTTTTTTTGTGGCATAACAGCATGCAAGACAGAAATGATGATACTCCATCTAATTGCAGAGGAGTTTGCTCTTAATATTTTTATTAAACTGAGGAAGAAGTAAAATCAGTCATTTTAAAATATACATTGGCTTCAATTAATCATGGGCCTTAAATCGAGTTAAAATTTAAGACCATTAGGAACTCTGTACCCTTAAGTAAGATAATTATTTTCTGATATGAAGAACTTTGTAGGTAGCGTACTTCTTCATTATTTGTTATGCATTGTCTTCAGCCATATCAGTGGGTTATCCATTGTTACTATGAACAATCAGAAACTGCTGCTCCTCAGAACTCCCCCGAAATAAATTATGTTTCATGTATTTTAGGTGTTGTTGCATGCTGAGTGTTTTTGTAAATAAAGGATAGAGTACCAAAAGCATAATCTGAACATTCCTTCTAGAAAATGAGTAAGTACTTATTAAAAAGCCCTGAGGGTTTGCATTTTCATTCCAAAATGGTTAGAAATAAATAAAATGCTGAATCTTTGAACAAGAGAGAACTCTTTTTAATAAAGTCCAACATGCCAAAGAAAGAAATGACACTGCAGATAGAGGATAGGAGCATGTCTGTAGGCAGTTCTGTGTAACAGCTGTAGTAATGACATTCAAAATACAACAAAGAATGAAGTCTGTTACTCTCACAATAGCTCATAGATGTCGTTTTCATATCTACTGTACTCAAGGCACTGGCAATGCCAACTTAAGGTAAGAAACGGTACCATATTAATCAACTTATGAATGGTAAATATCTACTTTATGTAAATGCTGTACTGTAAACAGAAGACTTAACAACATGTAGGATTCTGGACATTTTGACATTTCACAAAATGCAGATTATAACTGAAAAAATTATGGCTCCTGCAAGGCATTAACGTATTGTGAAAAAAACTGTATGGCTGATCAATTAGGATTTAACTCTAGTAGAGCAGGGAGTAATAGAGCAGATTAACATTAGGGCTGTGTAGATAAAAGAGCTGTGAACATTGTAGTTATAGTCGTGGGATAATAGTAATAATCCATTTACTTAAATGTTTCCATAGTAGTCCTCATCCTTTGCTGTAACTATTTAGTCATGTACTGAGAGTTCAAAGAGCCATGGATGTAGCTTTTCAGATGATGCCTGCAGAATCTCTTGATACCACCTTTTCAAATATTCTTATCATACCTCACCTTCTGTAATTGCGTAATGCACCAGCCTGTCTCCTCTTACACATTCCTGTCAACAGATGTAAATTGTAAAATGCTCACACATGTATAATAGACAATGACACAAACGTAAGTTACAAACTGTACTGCAAGTTACTTCTATGGTCCTCAATATCGTAGTCATCACAATACTGCAACTGCTCTGACATCCTTCACAAACTCTATCACAAACTCCTGTGACAACAATAAGCTAGTCTCCCCAAAGCCTTCAACATGGTTTCCCACAAACTACTTCTATTCAAACTAATTACCTTAAATATCTCCAAGTCTATACTTTCTTGGTTCTCCAGCTACCTCTTCAACATATTCCAAGCTTTTAAATGACCATCAAACGTCTCTCCCTTCCTACCTGTACAAACTGGGGTACCCCATGACTCCATCCTTGGGCACCTCTTATTCAGTATCTTCATCAATGACCTCCACTCTTCCTCTCCACTCTTTTCATTTATACACTATGCTGATGAATCTACAGTCATCTCCTGCTCTGACGATATCTCCCATCTTCACACCCTCACCCAAGAGTCTCTGTACTCAGTTGAAAAATGATTAACTTCCAAACAACATTTATTTAAATGTAAGAAAACTAAACTTCTATTCCTCCCTAAATCTCTCCAACATCTTAAAGTTACATTTACTGTTGCCATACTAAACAACACTGTTGAACCAGCCACAAAACTTCTTGGAGTTATTATCGATGACCAGCTAAAGCTTGATCTCCATACTCAGCAATGCTTTAAAAAGATTCATCAAAAGCTAGGCTTGCTATACAGGCATAAAAATTCCTCACAAATGCATCGAGGCTCTCCTTGCACAAGTTTTCCTACTCCGTACCCTACTTTATGCTGCCCTTTTCTCACATACCTCCACTCCAACCTTCGTACTAAATTGGAACAAACCTATAATAAAATTGCAAGACTTGCCTCCAACCAGCCCTACTACTCTCACCACTTGCTAGCCTTGAAAAATCTACAGTGGCTGGAATTTCCTCATCAAGTGCTACTCCCCCAGCTTCTCATGACACAGTCTATCTTATATGAACCCTCCTCCTGCCCTTTTCTCTCCTCCCTCATCCATTCCTACATTCCCATCCATGCCCTCCATAGCTCTCAACAGCATCTTTTGCAAGTATATGTGCCTAACAGAAATATTGGCAAACTCCTCTACAGCTACTCAGTGGCTAATTCCTGGAATAAACTACCACTTAGTGTTAGAGCGATCCCAAACCTTAATTCATTTAAAACAGCTCTAAAGGATACCTTTCATAAATCATGGTCATGCTTATGAATCCATCCATCTTAACCATCCTTTCCCCTTCTCTTATACTCCTCTAATACTCCTACAGCAAACATCTCTTCTCTCTCTCTTACAAAACTACTTACAGTCAGTTTTTTCTAACAGCCACAGCACTGTAGAGTTGGGTAGTAAACTGTTGCCTTGGGATTATCTCATGTATATAGTGTACATATGTAAATTATCTGTGTGTGTGTGATCATTTTTAGTTTTCCTCTTTGTACTGTATAGAACTTTTAAACCTTAATATGTTTTAAGTTACTGCACATGTGCTACCTTGTTTTTTCTTCTGACTTTTTCGGACATATTTGTTAACTCAGAATGCTTTTTGTTTACTATGTTCAATTGATTACTTTTGTTACATGTATTACTTGGAGCTTTTCTCCTTGGGCTTCCATTGAAAAAGGGCTGCTGCCCAGTCAGACTAACCCAGTTAACAACGTCAAATAAATAATAAATAAATCATAAAAGGACAACTTTCTAGTAGCTCTGGCATAGTTTGCTTGACCAGCCTCAGGATATGGTTTAAAGTCATGGTTACTATCCTACATGTAGACTGTTCTGCAAAAGCAAAATTCACACAAGACTATTCATACTTGGATGGTTAACAACAAAAATCCCTAGTCATCCCTAAAGCATATGTTCGCAGTTAAGCATACTTAAAAGTTATGACGGAAATTAAAAAACAGAAATATGAACCCTTGTTTTCCATTTTCCATTAACCCTTTGAAATTGAATACCATACTGGTGTGTATAAATGTAGTTGTTTATTTGTTTAATTAAATTTATTTCCCAGGGTAGGACACTAATTAAACTGGGGCATTTTTTGGCTAGCCCTTCAGAAATGAAACAAACAGAAAAATCGACGAACCAATCTGTGAAATAACAAAAGCAAGATAGATAATTAAATTTTAGATTATGGAAAGCTTGTACAGGCTCAAAAATGCATTAGACAATACATCAAAATAACTAGAGCATAGTTAACAGTCCAAGAGAAGTTTGTGCATATACCACAAAACCCATGAATACTGAGAAACAAAACAAAACAAGTTCAGATTACTGTAGGAAGCTGACTGGCTTCCTACAGTAATTCAGCTAATCATATCTCACCACATCTGTGGCCCCCACCCCCACTCTCAACATAAGACCAAAGAAAAAGTCTTTAGATTACTGAAGGGAACCAATTTGCTTCCTAAAGTAATTCAGTTAACCCACACACCCCTAGCTCGTCAAGTTAAAAGTAAAAAAAACACTGAATTAAAGTGCCTTTCTGTACTGTTATATCAGTACAGAAAAAGACTGTAAAGCTAGTTCCCTTGTTTCTGCCATCCTAACACTTTGCACCTTGGGCAATTTGGCAGCTTTGCATATCCGTGCTATGCTTCTATCCTCCAATACTAAACTAAAACTAATGTCTTTCGGCTTTTCCAAGTTAGGGGTCGCCACAGCGGAACTCTGATCCGCTAATGATTGGCAGTGGATTTTTATGGTGCCTAGGTGCTAGCCTGGTGCCCAACCTTCAAAGAAGGCACACCCATTCATGCACGCACCTATCTGCATGTCTTTAAACATCATTCAACTGTGGGGAGGACATGCAGACCCCACACAGAAGGCACTTCAGCCGAGAATCGAAACGGAGAACCTCTTGCTGTGAGATGACAATGCTAAGCGCTGCACTACCGCAGCATCTCCTATCCTCCAATACTGATTCTTTAATGCAGTAAGAGACTAGTTGATTCCAGACTGTCTGGGACTCAGGCAGATCTTTAAAAACCCTTTGCCCCATGCAGATGGCCAAGAAATCAGCAAAATCTTTGGGACAGTGATTTGCTGAAGAGGAAGAAGTTAGTAAAGAAGTATAGGCGGAGGGAGGGATATGATGCTCTTAGTCACTTAGGGGCATTTATTCTATAGTGTCCATGAGGTGCACAGCTATATAGCCATAAAAAATGGCAAAACCTGCAAACAGCATTTTTTTTGGCTTTTCTTGTTATATAAAATCTGTATGCCCTGCTTTTGCTTAGTAATAGCTATAATTGTAAGGGGTACTGCATTACTCATATTTAATCTATTGTAGTTACAATTTTCGCTAATCAGAAACATTAGTGAACAATAGAGTGCTTTGGCTGGCAAAAGTAAAATGAGTTCTTTACCTATTTGATGTGGGTGGTGGCTTTTTGTTAGTGAAAATATGAATTTCTGATTATTCCCTCTGCAGCCATTTATTAGATAGCAATGGAAGAGCTAAAGTCATATAAGATGACCATTACTGTAAAATGTGTAGGAAAACCATGTTCTGTGAGTCGTGGAAAAAAGAGTTCTGCAAGCTGACAATGGTCAATGCAGAACTGAGAAGGTCTGCCACCCGGGTCATGCTTTCTTCTTATGCTTAGAGTGTGACTTGGGAGTTTAAGGCCATAAAAAGCCTTTCAGCAAAATACAAGATCTTAAAAAGATCACATGTGAAATCTAAATGATAATTATCAACAACTAAAAGGAGTGAAACAGTATACACAGTGGTATTAGACAATATCTACAGTAAGGGCAAAAAATGTGTGTAATATAACATTTGAAATGTAAGAGGATTACAAATGCACATATTCATGAATCAGACATACATTGCAATCTCCTAGATTAGACATGCTTAAATAATCAGATCAACAAGCTTAGGAAGGTCATATAAATAATGCAGCAATGATCTTCACACCACAAAGTAGAACTAGAAAGAGATTAAATAAAGTAAAATGATCTAATTTATTTGGTACTTAACGTATTATCGCAACCACAGCTTTTCTGCACTGACAGCATTCTCGGCAGCATGGTGGCTCACATTAGAACTGAATGTTGCGGAGAATGCTGTCATTGCAGAAAAGCTGTGTTTGCGATAATACAGAAGTACCGTTTTTTTTTTTGTGTGTGTAAATTGAGAAGCTGCAATTGTTAAGTACGTTGCAGTGATTGCCAAGTGGTCGGCGGGAGCCACGACCTGCTGTTGTAACAGGGCCCAGGTTGTATAGGCTCAACATAGTGCCATTTCATTAATCTTTGTGAAACTGGTCTCCGGTCCAACTGTCAGTGAAAATCACAGCTGTAGTTTTATGGGGAACCAGCGAGTGGGTAGTTGGTTGATTGTGGAAGGCCTGTCCTCGACAAAGTAATGTTTTAAGTGCTTTCAAGGAACAAGGGTTGTAGGGAGTATGTGCAAACTTCTTTAAACAACTATTGCAAAAAGGAACCTCCATTATATTTTTAAACAAGGAGTGGATTGTGAATAAGGAGCTTACCTGCCCTGGACAATTTTAGGCGATAAGCATTTGTTAAAGCATAAGTTTTGCGCAAACTTGCACACCCACCATTGAGGGTGTCTAAGGATTAAATAATTTTGATGGTTGTAGAAAAAGTGTTTATTGTGAAGTGACATGATTTGAAATACACAGGTGCCACTTAAACTATTTTAGTGCACCGTAACGCAACCAGACATTCTGAGCACTAAATGTCTTGTCAGCCCTTTTGCCATCATTTCTCCATTGCCTTCAGGAGAGTCAGGGTATAACTGTTCGCTGCTCCATATCACAACTATGAAATTGTCAGCATTGACAGCATTCTCAGCAGCATGATGTTTCAGTTAAGAGCGGGATGATGCCAAGAATGCTGTCAGTGCAGAAAAGCTGTGGTTGCGATAATACGTAAGTACCATTTATTTTAAATATTACAGCACATTTACTGTTTTGTCATACAAATGCTAAATTAGAAGACAAATAATTTTAAACTAATGTGGACCGACCTACAGTAACAAAATAAGATAATCTCCACACCACAAGACTGGGAAAAACTAAAAGCATGTGCTGCCTTTTGACGAATAGAAGTTCAGACTTTAGAAATTTAAAAAGCATCTTTAAACTGTATAGAATACACAGCTGCAAAATTCCAAAATTATTGACCTCTTTAAAATAAAAAAAGAAGTTGTTTACTACTTAAGGTAACTTAGAATACACATTCAAGAATGTCTGATTGAAGAAGACAAGGCAAAGACTCACATTATGGTAGTTTAAAGCTTGTATTTTCCATTATGTGTGTGTGTATGTGTGTGTGTGAGAGAGAGAGACAGAGAGAGAGAGAGACTCTAGAATTAATAGCAAGACACCAAACTTTGCTGCCTGGTTTAAACTGGTTTGAAGCAAGTCTTTCTCATTTATTCAATTATTCTTGTACTCCAAGTATCTCCATTGGCACAGTCTGGCAAATCCATAAGCAATGACTACAACCTGATTTAATTTACTGGCTAGTAAAAAGGTTGAAAATTGTAAGCCTATTCACTTCTCTCAGAAGAGGGGGCAACTAGTGTGTGGCTTATGCCCATACATGCATATACTGATTTTCTTGGTGGATACCAGAGAATCACACATGAGTACCTGAGCTGGAGTGACACATGGGCTTATCCAAATAGCATGCCAAGAAAGGCTATATGGCCCAGAAAGCCAGCCTATACAAGAAAACTGAAGTAGTGCTGGAACTTTGTTTTGGGATGACCTGTGAACATGCAGGGTTTGCAGATGTTAATAGCCATTCAGTTGTACACCCATTACACATTGTCCACTTTAATAATCAATGGACAGGTGCAGTGAGTTAGTGCTTAAGGCCAAAAACTCAGACCATTGTGAATAATGTCACCAATTCACACCAAGAAGAATAAATGACCTTTAGGGAAAATGTATGCATCTACTGCAGGCTGGATTGTACTTGATGTGTGTTTATATATATATATATATATATATATATATATATATATATATATATATATATATATATATATATATATATACACACACACACACACACACACACACACACACACACACACACACACACACATACAAATATGGTTCCACTTCAGACATCTAAAACCCATAACATCTAAACTCATAACAATGAAACCATAACATCTAAAATACAAAACATCTAAAACCCATAACTTCGAATTTCATAACATCTAAAATATGTATCATAACATCAAACACTACAAATCACATGAAAATAAAGACACCAAACTAACACACTTTTTAGTACGTTTCTGCAGGGGGCAAGCCCCCCTGCACCCCCCATGTGGGGGTCTGCTCCCCCCACACCCCCAGTAAATTAAATAGACCTGCTCCGAGATCGCACTACAGTGGGAAAAAGTTAATTTCCTAACCCCAGTGTATCATGACCACCATAAAGAATGTACCCATAATGTCTATATCACTTACCTCTATGACCTAAAAAAAAACACATAGAGTGGCAAGAAAACACTATATAAATAGTATAAATTCCTACACTATATAAATAACTATACAAATAAAAACCACAACATCTCATAGTGATAACACAAAATTAACAGAATAAACTATAACAATAAGTTTTAGATGTTATGAATTTTAAATGTTTTGGTCTCGATGTTTTGATTTTAGATGTTTTGAAGTGTAACTATATATATATATATCACACACACATATGCACATTTTGCATATGGGGTCAGGGTGTCACTTCAACACTGACAGTGATATAGAGCCAAGGTTTACACCATCAGGTGGCTAACCCTGCAACGGTAGTTTTTCCCTGCCATCAGCAGCACTCAGTAACTTATGTTTGTAATATTTGTTAACAGCTGGTAATATCCCAGCAACCACTGGGGTTGCATGCATACTGTCACATATTTTCTTTATCTAGTTGAGAGCTTTCATATGAGATGAAGGAGTTTGTTAGTGTCACTTGGTCGTGGAGATATTTAGGAGAATGTGAACATTGTGGTTATGAGTTAGTATCATTAAAACAATAGTTAATATTTCTTTACCTGCAGTAGAGACAAGTCAAATATTAAACAAGTAGAGTTTTTGTAAGTTTAAGCTAAATTACTTTAATCCTGGTACATAGCATAGTTTGGTAATACTGATGCAGGTATGAGCAGGCGATGCTTGACGCCTGGCGCTATCAGTGGGAGATGACTGCAGCTTCACGCGGAAAGGGTGTGTTTTTTCACAGGTTCTGAGGTCCTCACAAAGACTGCCAGTTAAGTGTGCATGCGTTGTGCATTTTCACAGATATAAGCGAGGGTTTGGCAGGCTTAGCTCTTCATCAGAGCCTTGCAGGTGGCACTGGATGGTGACTTTATTCAGGACATTCAGAGGGTGGATAGGTTGGTAAATGTTTAGGTATCTCTGATGAATAACACCTATTTTTTCTTTGCAGATGATGGTGCTTCCAGAGGGATCATGGCTGTTGTCGTGCTATGTAATGAGGTCTTATGGTATCAGTGCAGATGTAGTAGTTGGCCGTCCGAAGGAGGTGGTCTTATATCAGGGGATGGATGTTGCTGCAAAGGGTTTGTGGCAGCTGGACCTTCATGGAGTGAGGCTACAGGTAGTGATATATATTATTTCCTTAGTCAGTGCGTGATGGTTGGTGTGGTATGAGTGCGCTGCGGGAACTATTAAGGATGAGATACAGCATGGGTTTGGTGTAGCTGGTGTTAGGTTTAATTCTGGGGATTTTAGGGTCATCCACAGAAGGGATACAGTCATAACTGGGGTCAGGTTGGATTTGGGAGCTCGATAACTGATTAGTTAGACAAGCCTGAGGGTAGGAGGGGGGGTCTTTTCATTTGTTTTGCTGGGATAAAGGGTGGGAAAGGGGAGAACTAGGCTATTTGAATTCATTGATGTTGATGGGGTTAATATATCAGGAATTTTGAATACTTAGTAAGTTTGAGGTTTTACTGGTTCACTGCCTTCATATGAATGGAGTTATGGGGTTGATTTCTGGTAAGTTGGGATCCATGTAGTGGGGGGCTGGTTGGCATTGACAGAGTGGTTAGATTTTGGGATGCACGGCATTGGGGCACTTTTTATAATGAAGGCATATGGTACTCCTTCACCATAGAGATGCAGAGGTAACACAGGGAAAGGAAAGCTTTTTTTTGGGGGGGGGGGGGGGAGTCAAGACTGAAGTTGCAGGTTGCCTAGTTTTCTTGGATCTTTCCGGCAAGGACTGAAAAGCTGGTACATTGTTTACCATTGTGGTGCCTTGGGATTGGTTTTAGATAGCTTTGTTCATGTGAATTAGCATGTGGCTATTAAAGGGCAGGAGGGTTGGGTTAGGGACCATACTTGGGGGGGGTTGGTTTGTGGTTGTTGGGTGTTAGGAAGGAAGAATGTTTGGAGGATGTGTCGGATAGGTTTTGTTGCAGGGTAGGTATGGGTAAGGGAGGTTTGGGGTAATATGGTTTGTACCATTTATATGATGGAGGTATTTCTGTCATTTAGATGGTGGTCTGCTGGTCAGAATCTTAGCCTGTTTATTGAGATTTTCTGTTTATACTGCATAGCTGGATTCTGAAAGGAAGTTTCAAGTTTGTTACATCCATTGGGGGGAAAATAGGGCTGCAGCTAGGCATGACAGTAGGAACTGGCCTTGCATGGTTTTGCGTGGCATTTGGGTTTAATGTTGGGTTGCCTTTAGCGGGTAATGTTTTGGGACTCTTTATGATGTAGTACTGGTAGTGAGTGGAAATGAGATTTTAGTTAAAATACAGAGGTTACACAAAGTTATGGTTATTTAGTATTGGGGCGAATCATTGGATTATTTTAACCATTTAGTCAAGTTGGTGGCTTTTGGTATTTATATGGCAGGGTATTTGATGTCAAGGATCCTTTTGATTTTGAGGAGGCAGTTCACTTGGTTGGGAGGATGTAGCTAGGATTACTTCAGTTGCATATAACAGTTGAGCAAATGAATGTGGTTAGTGGTCATTGGTTGGATGGGTTGGGGTCAGTTGAAAAGGGAGATGGACGGACTTTAGCTATTGTCAGGATGGGTTTGATGTGGGGATTGGTGTTGGGATAAGGAGTTCAAGGGGGTTACAGTTCTTTGGTGTTTATGTTAGGGTTGTATTTAGTTATTCGGGTCATTATGTGTTATTCTTCTACTGGATCGTTGGAGGGATGGCAGGATTGCTTTTGGATTTTGATATACGACTGCTGTTAAGTTGATGGTAGGCAGCTTCCTTGTGTGGTGTCACTGTGGCATGGGTTTAATGTTTTTGTACTGCCTAGGGCAGGCAATGTAGTGGAATGAGAAGGAGTTAGTTAATATACAGACGTTATGCAAAGATATGGTCATTATTTTAAAAGGAATTATTGGTTTATGTCAAATGGCTACTTTTGGTGGGATTGTTGATAAGGATCTAGTTGAGTTTAGAGCTGATGAGCACATCAAATGATGTTTGGCTGAAACACCCCTTTCTTTTGGTATGGGTGGTTAGGTTGCTGAAAGTCTGGTAGGAGAGGGGGGGGGCAGCCTGGTCAGGCTGGTTGGCAGAGAAGAGGGGCAGGCTTGCCCTCTTCTGTTCCGCTCTGGTGTTTGGATGTTCATTTCAGGGATTTGGGGAATTTGTCCAGCGACATCTTCAGAAGGGGTTAGATTAATATATTAGTGGGAGTTAAGTGGGTTGGGGGGATGAAAGGGTTAAATGGAAGGAGGGACGATTGGGAGGAAATGAGGTAAGGGTGGGGAGGGGCTTAGACAAGTGTAGTTGGGTAAATAAACCACAGTTTGGCGTGAACTTGCTACCCATCCTCCCTCCCATTTTTGTTGGTGGATTGGTGTGGATTGTGGTTATGCTATCAGTTGGAGTAGGCAGAGAAGAGGGACATGCTTACCCTCTTCTGTTCCCCCTCTGGTGTTTGAATGTTCATTTCAGGAATTTGGGGAAAGGAAAGTGGCAGCTGGAGGAAGTTTGCTGAATAGATAAGCAAGCGGAGGTAAGAACGCTGCTTATTTGGTTGGAAGGTAATTCAATGAATGTTGTATGAAGTCAGATGGGGACGCTGCTTCATAAGTAAAGTAAGTAAGTAGAGGTATGGATGCTGCTTACTGGGTCAGGATGAGTAAGGTCATGTCATCCTGAATTATTTGGCTGGACGGGTAATTCAATAAATGGGATATGAGCTGAGTCTTGGACGCTGCTTCATAAGTAAAGTAAGCGAGCAGATGTATGGACACTGCTTACTGGGGTAGGATGAGTAGGTACGCTGTCCTGATTAACATTACAAGGATGTTTATGCTGTGAAGGTCAAACAGTATGGAAAATATATAAAAGGAACTCAAATTAATCTTTGGCTATATGTAAAAACCCATGTGCAATTACTACCTATATACTATTGAAAAACAACATGATTTATGTACTGTTCTTCAATATGTTAGCTGAAAAAGGCCTAGTGCTCAAAAGCTGCACTCCTTTGGAACTTCAGTAAGGAATGGCTCACTTTTAACTGTGGTCTGCAGAAATTGTTAAAATGAGAAAAATGTATCCTGCTCTGCACTAGTTGTAAAGCAGGCATGGTCTTTTTAATATATTCCTCAATAATTCTTGACATATTCTTAAGAAAGTTTCTTTTTTAAAAAAGAATAAGAATGATTTGGAAATTTGCATATCAATGCTTCCATGCTATGAGATAAGATTCTTATATGCTAAGACCTTTTTTATTAAGTTGAACCATTCATCCAAAATTCAGTAAATCAGTGCATATTGCAAAGTCTAAGGAAGACTGACAGAAGTGTGAGAGTATTCACTTTCAAACATAAAACAGTGCTTATGAAAAGCTTATGTCGCTCAGAATTTAATGATTATAACAAGGTTTCAGTCCTTTGCTATTCTGGGCTCTAGATGAACAATGACTCTCTCTATCTCTCTCTCTCTCTCTTATAACTTCAAGTTCCTGCTACAAAACCAATATATTGGTGTTGTCCCTTAAAACTGACATTTAAGATGGCATTTGAGCAGAATCTGCCCAGTCTCTGTCCATACCAGACACTTGTTTTTAATCATTGGTGTGAAGAAGTTAGAGAGATCTTGAAACTTGTGAAGGATCAGTGTATAACAGTGTACACTGTGACAAAGGCTGGCTTCGCAAGTAGAGCATTATTTATATGAGTCTGGAGAAAGCACCAGGCCTCCAGCAAGAAAAGTTATTTTTAATTTTATCTCATTATATGAAGACTGTATTCCTTCTAGAATTGTATGGATGGTTTGTAATCATACCACCTCTGACTGAAAACAATCAAACATCAGTTATAAAATGCAGAAAATCATAGTTGTGTTTTGTAGGGGAATGAACCTCCTTTGCCACCTTTATTCACACATCTAATTTTGAAATTACTGATTTGAGATGTGCAGACTGCATCATGATTTAAAAGTATTTAACAACTACAAACATATTTCTCCAGTCTTGCTAACATGTGCTTTACTTCTGTACTAAGAAAAGAGAAAGCCTTCATGTATATGTGGGGTGGCACAGTGTCAGAGCAAATAGGATTGTCACTCACAGCAAGAGATTCACCAGTTCATTTTTCAGCTAGGGTATCCTCTGTGCAGTTCATTTGTTTGTGTGGGCTTCCTCCTGGTGCTCTGGTTTCCCCCTACATTCCAAAGATGTGCAGCAGGTGGATTGGACACTATAAATTGGCCATAGGTGTGACCTATGACATTCAGTTTAAGACCTAGAACCTACCGAATACTACCATTATAAAATAATTTGTGCTGAAGGGTTTGCCATTTATATTTCCTCCCTAACTCCTATGATCCCAGAGATATGACTAGCTATCTGAATTGTGATGACACTCCCCCTACACTGTAATGAGTGTCATTGTAAATATGTTTGCAGCCTGATTGCCCACACAGCGTAAAATGCAAATATGTAAGCTACATGTTCAGCTTCTGACTTGCATACTGGCAGTAGTTATGTGTGCTGCCCAAGCTGTAGAAGCTTTTACATTATTATACTACTTGGTTAACTGGGTTTTTCCTGGCAGACTGAGCTGAAGAAATATTTTAGTGTAATACAGCCTTTAAACCATGATTCTTAGTGAACCAAGAAAGCAAACTTCTGTGCAAAATAGAAACTGACTGGACAATAAAATAATGTTTGCCCTGGTCCCCTTTACACACCCATTTCCTTCAGTCAGCCTGCTGTCTGCTTGTGATGGTGAAGGATTTCTCGTGCTCAACAATGGCCTGAAAAAACTTTTTTTTATATACCACTGGATGGAATGCATCGTGCTCACTGCCCTCTCTAACTATAATGGCTGCAGCCATGCCAAACATAATGCACTTCTGCCCAGCAACAGCCCTGTTCACACATCATCCCCTACAATTGTTAACAGCTCCCTGCACATGCACAGGGACCACTCATCTCTCAGGGGCACCTCGCAAAGCAAGCCTGCCCAAACCAGTAGAGTCAAAATCTGAAACCAAATGACCAATACCTGTGCAATTCCAGTCATCCTTCCCACCACCACCAGCAATGTCACTTGTCCGATACAACCGGATATCTGCAGGGCTTGCCTCATTTTATTTATATATATATATATATATATATATATATATATACACACACACACACACACATATATATATATATATATATATATATATATATATATATATATATATATATATATATATATACACACACACATATATATATATATATATATATATATATATATATATATATATATATATATATATACACACACACACACATATATATATATATATATATATATATATATATTTATATATATATATATATATATATATATATATATATATATATATATATACATATACATTTCATTATTTTTTTTTTATTTTAAAGTGCAGGACTCAAACTCATCTAATGCTGCCCATCTGCACTCATCCAGGATGGCAACATCACAGCAAATGCTCTTGTTACATCAACCTTCACTGCTCACGATTCTCTACCTGTAGACTTGAATGGTTAGAAATCAGAATCAGTGAGAAGAGGGCTAAGATGATAGACTTGTCCGTGTACAGTACAAAAACTGTGGCCACTCTGATTTTCTAATGTTTACATACAATGTAGCACTACAAAATTCAGGCTTCAACACTGACCTCTTAGTTGCCTTAAATGATCACTAATTCTATGCTCTCTTGAGAGTACCCTGTATACAGGCAAATGAACAGTCTTTTCCCCCACAAAAAGAAAGGTGACATCACACACAAAATGCCCATTGTCCCGGATCAAAACTGTGCTAACTGCATTGCCTACACTTTTATTGACATTAAATAATGAGCCGAAAGGAAAGTACTCTGTGGAAAGATATCTGAAGTTCAAGTGCATGAAACCAGAGTATGTTATTGTGGTATAAAAGAAGAGACTTTTACAGTCTTGTATCATGTAAAGTGTGGCATATATTATTACTAAGCAATCCATTTATATTTTTAATATTGTAGAACTATCCAGTATGTTGCAAATAATCTTTTAAAGGTTTCCTGAAGTGCACAGCTCAGCACTGGAGATACAAAATATAAATACAAACTCCCGAAACATGCAGAAAGATGTGACACAATGAGGAAAAGTCTAATCCTACTGCTGGAACAAAATAAAAGGAAACGCAATGCTGCATCTTGTTCACACAAGCATTACCCACTACCACAACCATGATGATCAGCAACAAGGTGAAAGGAGGACTCTCAGCAAAACAGGACAGTCGAGAGACATGCCTGGTCTGCCCTTCACCACCCTCATACACGCAGTCTCCGTTTTCCTATATGCTTTTTTTTAATTTTAATTCTGTGCAGATGCTGCACTATGCATGCACGGTAGCAAACCCCCCCCCCCCCATTGAACTTGCAGCACGAGAAACAGCCATCACGGCTCCCTCCAGCCCACAACTACCACAACACATAGAAGACTCACCTGACTGAATGGAAAAAGGGATATCTCCTCAAATGTTGTCCTAAACAGCTAGACCAGCTTACAACTTAATACAACATAAACATGTTCTCTTGCTTACAGACCTAGCAACCCAATGAGCACTAATGGCCATCTTATCACCACACGCTCACAAGACAATGAAATGAAAGCATGGTTTAGCCACAACAATCTTCGCTCTTGGGGAGAAAAAAAAACAAAATTTAAGCTCTCTTTCTAAAGTCAACAACCAACCAGATCTGATAGCACTCACCAATGGGCAGTCACCCACAAGTCTAAATTACAACTATTACACTTAAAAGAAAACTCAAGCACCAGTACCAATACAATTTCTAATTAAACAAAGTTTACTCTTCATACCTTGTGCCTTAATCTTTCAGCATCTTTCCCAACAAATACTCTCCCATACTACAACAGCTAATCTCTGTAACTACCCCTAAGATCTAACAGCCTAAATATATGTAAATATAATATAGATGCATATCTACTACTTACATATACTATGCTAGACATACAAATCACCTTCCACCAACTCAGAACCTAAGGCCCACTTGCCCTTCAGGAACACCCGCAGGTCATCTTGGATGTACACTTGCTTTGGCAAGTTCACTCCAAAATGTGGTTACTTACCCAACTACACTTGTCTAAACCCCTTAAGCCCCCCCCACCCTTACCTCATTTCCTCCCAATCATCCCTCCTTCCATTTAACCCTTTCATCCCTCCAACCCTCTTAACTCCCACTAATATATTAATCTAACCCCTTCTGAAGATGTCCTTGGACAAATTGGTTTGTTGCCAAACCTCATATGTGCACAACTTTAGCATAGTCAGTCAAGTTTTGAGTGTTACCAAAATATGACAAAGTTTCTATTGCCTCTTATTTTCACAGTTTGTTTCCATCTCCCAGTTAAATCAATAAAAATCATATTTTGTTCCCTTATAGCAACCCTTCTAGCCTCAAGACATCTGTTGTTTTTTTAAGTCATACCTAAACTGAATATGTGGTAATCATGACAGGAGTGACTGGGCCTCATGAGTTTGTGATGTCAATAAGATGCACAGTCATGGGAAAGAGAGTTGTAGCTGGACCAAGTTTGATCATAGAACTTCTGTATGGTGTACTGTCTCCTGAAGAAAACTAGTGCTGTCACAGTGAAAAATCACTATGTGGTAACACAGGGCACACACACACACGCACATACAGTCATGTGTGCACTTCTTTAGTGCAGACCAGGCATGCTCAGCATGCCATCTCATCCTGGAATGTAATTGTCACAGAAAAATCTGCACATCTTGTCAGACAATGATGCAGTTACCCTAGTCACAAGCAGTCTGTGATGTGACAGCACATAATGGAACTGCCCGATCTGGCTGCCTGCAAGGAAATGGCACATCATGAATGGATGATATGGGACAGCAGCTCCTTAAATGAAGTCCATCAGATACATTTTAGTGCATCTTCTTTAAGTAAGACACCTTTGTAAGATGACAAAAACATGCACAACTTCAATCTCAAGTCACATATTGTCACCTTATTGCCTATGGGTAGCAATCAAAATGGATCACGAAAAAGTTAGTCAAAAAATAGAATATATTAATAAATAAAATTCTTTCAAAAATAAATGCAAGTAAATCAAACCCATGAAACATGCCTTTTAACATAGTGACAACCTAATACATACATGCAAATATTTCATGCATGGAAATGAATGCCTTTCTAGCTTCCCAATACACCAAAACACGTGTTCCCATTATAAGTGTCCAGGCTGTTCTTAAAAATATTTAAACTACTACTTGCTTTAATGTAATTTGGTAGTCTGTTCCATGCAACGGTTGTTCTCTCAGAGAACTATTTAGTACACGTCTCATTCCTTTAGACTCTTCTGCATAGTTTGCCTGATGATTCTCCACTACTTTTTGATAACCCCAAACTTACCCAGAGGTAGTTGCCTCTAAATGCCCTATATACCTAAATAAGATCTCCTCTTAGATATCTGTAAGAGACACTGTACTCATTCAAATATTTTATTCTTTCATAATAAACTTAAATTTTCTCATCCATGGATGCCCATGGTGCATTTCCACCATACTGTTTCCAGTTTACTCATACTTGTTTTATAATAAGGTTTCCATATTATTATTCCATACTCAAGTTTGGGTCTAATGTAACTAGCAAACAATGACTTCATCATTTCTTATTTCCTAGACTTTATAAATCTTTTTATACAACTTATAGTTCTATAAATATCATTAGCCAATCGGTTGATATGATTAGAAAAAACTCATAGCTGGTCCTTAAATAAGTCTACAGTTTTAATCACTGTGTGCTGTATTAAATATTCACCTTTCAGTTTATGTCTCCCAAATTTCATATGCTTATTTTTTGATGGATTTATCAGCATATTATTCTCCTGTGCTCAAATGGTCAATTTAGTCAAGTCCTTTTGCAGACATGCCTTATCTGTAACACATGTAATTAACTTACCCAATTTCAGGTCATTTACATATAGGCTGTAGAACACCTCAGATGGAAAAGTTAGGTCTGAAGATACAATCTAAACAAGTAGAGCCTAGGGCAGAGCCCTGTGGGACACCCTGACTGTAATGAAGAATTTCACCTGTCCAGTTTCTACATGATTCTTGCCATATCCTATTTGTAAGCCATGCAGCTATACATCTTATCAAGAGTGCATCAAATACGTAGTTGTTCTAATTTATTGATCAGTGTTGTGTGTATGACCCTGTAAAATCCTGAAGTTAAATCCATGTGAATTACATCACAGCACAATTTTTCATTCATAGCTGTTATCATATTGTTATAGAACATCATGTTGCAGGTGGTAAAAGATCGATTTTCAACATATGCATGCTGATATATACTTTCAAGTCCCAACCTATCCACTTTTGACAATAACGTATCCAATATTGCCTTCTCCATTATTTTTTCACCATATAAAAGTAGACTTAAAGGTCTATATGACTCTGGGTTTGTCCTACTCCTATTTCCCCTTAAAGACAGGTTTAATAAGCACATGTCTCCAATCTTGAGGAATCACCCCATATGTATATGACCTAGTGAATAATAGATGTAATGGTACTGTAAGTTCTTGCTGAAGTGTTTTTGGGTCATTATTACTAATTCCATCTCCTGCCTGTGCTTTGTTTGGATCCAGTTTGTGCAGTTCTTTATCAATATAATCTAATTTGATTCCAGTTTCTGAGGTTACCTGAATGTCACTAGGACAGCCCCTTTGTGGAGCCAAACTGTTTTATTTTGTAAATGTATTTATAATCTGTTCTATCTGAGAACAGGTTTTAAAATGTGCACACAGTTTATCAATTTGTATGTCTTTACGCAATCCACATCTTATGTATCTATGAAAAGGTTATGCGCAATAGCATTATATACATTTTATTCAAATTTTTCTTAAGCTTGTCTCACACTATGCTTAAAATTTGTTTTTCCAGCTTATTTCTGTTTTCAAAGCTGTAGTTCGACCTGTCTTCCATTTCTTATATTTTTTGCCTTTCATCTTAATCAGGTATCTTGTTCTTATGGAAATATATCCTTCTGACATTTTATGCCTAGATCCTGATATTAAACATTTTTTTTTATTTTTTGCACTCAATTTCTCTTTAAAACATCCACATTTCATCTGCAGTTTTTCCACTGAACACATCACTCCAGCTAGCTTTACGTAGTGATTGTTTTGCTTCCATATAATCTGTAATTGACCATTTGTGCATTGGTTTAGATTTCAGTTTGGCAGAATTATCTAGCAACAAATTAACCTTTATAATCCCATGATCACTGCACATCAATGGTGGTAAAACTTGACTTGAAGTAATAGGAATTTCTTTAGGAACACAAACGATGTCTAGTATGTTCCATTCCCTGGTTGTTTTTTTTAACAATCTGAAGCAATTGTTGTTCCTGAATATATATTGTGAAAAATGTCCTTACTAATGTTGTTGAATCAATATTATTCCAGTCTGGTTCTGGTAAATTTAAGTCCCCAGCTAATAATATTCTTACTTTCTGTGTTTCATCCAAGAAATGTATGAATTCATCTAGGTCATCTGCACTTGACTTTGGTGATTTATACACTCATAGGTATGTACTAGGCTATTGGCCTTAGGGCCTATACAAGCCTAGCCAAAAAGGTACCCTGGCTTTCACCAAGAAAATTATTTTCCTGTGTCCATTTCAGGGTTGTCTTTACTGTCTCAGTTACACAGTCTGTATTATTGTTGTTATCACTGAACATGCAATAATCACAGGTCTCATAACTATCTTTCATCCATATCAAAAACCTTCCACCTGATTTTTTGTTAGAATGCCTGTTTTAGTAAAAACATTTATACCCTGAGAGAACTGGTTTCCAGTCATTGTTCTATAACTACATTTCATAAACAATAACATCAGTCTTGTGGGAACATAACAAATTTTCCAATAAAAAAATGTGTTACTAATACTCCTAGCATTAACAACTATCAGAAATGCAATGAATGTTATTATCTGTTAACAGTTAAATTTTCGACCTGGCAAAAATCCTGCCTAGTGTTTGTCAAATATTGCAAAATATCTGCTGCAAAAATTCTCTATCTTGATCTTGACAAATGCATGCCATCCTGTATGAAAAAGTGTGTGTCCAAAACTAGGTTTGCATACACTACACATTTCCATTTTTTTAAAACAGGACATTTGTTCCACGTAGGTATTTACGCAAAAAACCTTTTCATTCACAGTGACCAAACTATCCTTTATATGTGAAAAATATGTCCTAACACCAGTACAAGCTATACTATCTAAGAAGGCTATAATTTCCCTACTAACAGCCAGTCTTTGCGGATGAGATCATTTGTACTGACATGAATAAGAAACGATCCATACTTCCTTACATTAAGGCATTCCAAGGTTTGTCTCACATCTTCTATTTTTGCTCCTGGCAAACATAACACTATTTGATGATCATTGTCTTCTCTGCAGATATAAGTATCAGTTCCTCTAATAATGGAATCTCCAATTACAAGAATATCTTCTTTGACCAGATCTGAAGAATCTTCATCTTCTAATACAGTAATATCTGCTCTATTAGTTGTTACAAAGGAATGATCTTCATCACCATTGGTCTTATTAATCCCATTGTTTTCACTGTGTATTAAATTTGCAAGCAGACAATTCTCATCTAGCTGGCTTTGTACAGCCACAGCTTGAGCCATGTAGTCAACATATTTCTCTACTTTTTTCTTTACACTAATGTTCTTCAATCCCTCCATGTTCATAGGTTCATAGGTTCATACTAGGCTATCTGCCCTAGGGCATTTATAAGCCTAGCCCAGAGTTTTTGTGGCTTATGCCACCCCTTTAGATTGAAGGATATTATGCCCATTATTTTGCTGTGCCATAGGTTCAATTTTGATTTCTTCCTTTTCATCTGCCCCTTGCTTCTTTTTTCCTACCTTCTCTTTTAGAAAAATTATAACTTTTTCTGCAGACTGAAGGTTTATTGATAGAAAAACGTTATCATTCCTGTAATCTGTGTGCGACATAACAAAGCAGTGTCCTTTTTAGTACAGATTCTCTTTACTTTACAGACATTGATCAGTTTATTTTTCTTTTTTATTTGTTTTGAACTTCTTCCTTTCTTTTTTTTTTCCTTCAAAAAACTCTGAATCCTCAGACTGGTGAATACTTGCACCCGGAATTCTAAAGTTGTCAGGGACATTGTCTTGTTTCATAGAGGTTGAATGATCTTTACAGACAACAGACACATTACCTAATGTCTCAAACTAACCATAATTTTAATACTTTAATTATGCCCTGGCTTCACAGTGGCAGTAAATTTAATTTGCCATTTTGTCTCTTTTAATTCTAACACAGAATGTAAACTCCCTTTCCTGTCAACACACAAAACTCCATCACAGACAGACAGGGTAACATTTTGAAATTATTGCCCTCTACTAAATAGCTGGAAAAAAACATGTTATTGCAATTATATTTAATAGCACAGAAAGGTAAATGCTTTTATTTAACCATGTTTTTAGTTTTAACAATACAGAAAAGCATAACAATGGGGGCAAGTTGCTGAAAACACGGTTTAAAGTACATCTGCCATTATATTAAAAATTCAATTTAATGATTAATAATAATAATAATAATAATAATAATAATAATAATATCCATTTGTTAACCAAGTCCACCCTCTGTTCACAGAGTCCCTTTTTATGGGCATCCTGGGCACAATGTAGTTGAGACTTCCTTAAGTTCACAGAAAAGGCATATAAGAGCTGAGGGAATCAAACCATATACCACTGAAACTATGGCTCACAACTAAACTTAACAGTATGTGTACATTCCACATATAAAAGTACAGTCCTTTTTAAAACAGTTATAAATGGTCATAAGACATTGCTATACATTTTTATATTTTCTGTAATGAATACAAACCCTGAACAAACAATGACATATCAGTCTTGATCCACCTCAATTCATGTCTTTATTTTTTGTGCACAATAATGAATAACAAAGCATGCCAGGCTGCCATTGTTATGTTTATTAATGTCATTTTCACATCTACCAATAATATCCTAGCTCAAAAATAAAGGGCCTAAGAGTAATCAGTGTGCCTTCTACTCTTTATAATTCTAAGTCATTTTCAAGAAATTCTGGTTTATAAAGTTTAATCAATAACATCTTTCTTAACTAATTCAATTGCACATAAATAAAAATAATAATAATAATAATAATAATACAAAAAAATCTCCTTCATCCACAGAGAAGCAGATACCTTGTTCATTAATCTCACTTTTCCACTTTTCTGAAGAATTTCTGATTAAAATACATAAAAATAATTATAGAAAATGTGTGTGGGGGTGTTACAGACAAGGAAAATAAAATTAAAAACTGGAAATAATAAAAAAGGAAAAGTATGACTTAAGAATGTTAGTACTAAATGTAAACAACATTCAACATGATACCAGAGGTGTATTAATGACTAAATGGTATAAAAAAATAAGTATGGATGTGATATGCTTGTTAGATATGAGATGTGTGAAGGAAGAAAAAAAATAAATAATTCAAGCAATGTAAACTAAAAAGATGATATGGTCACTGGGGAGTGATATCTCTTCAGACAGGAATTTTTATTTACAGAGAGAGATAAAGTTTCTGGATGTGATGGTAGTAGTACCTGGAAGACTAGTGGTATATGATGTAAGGAAAAGGGAAAGATATGCAGGGGTAATTGACTAGTCTGTGCATACACCAAAATGAATGAGAGGAAAAAGACATCTGAAAATCTTAAAAACTTTGTCCTTTTAAATATGTCACTTATTATAGTGGGAGATTTTAGTTGTAATTTGAGAAATAGTGGGGAAAATAGCATAAGATATTAAAGATATTAAAGTAATATGGCAATTTAAAAGACCCAGGGGTTGAAAATGGAAAAATATAGAGACTGAATATGTAAAAGAGGCCTTTCAGAACCAAAATAGAATACGTGGTGCATTCAAAACATATGAAAATAATAATAGTCAAGGACTAAGTTTTCAGATCATAGAGAGGTAAGGACTAGAATAAGGAATTACAGAGAAGTAATAATAGTAGATAAAGGAATAATAAAGATTGACTGCAAAGATTGTTAAAACAGAACATAACACTTTATGGGAAACAGCATATGACAATGAGACTACATTATTAACACTGTTAAGATTGGAATGTTTATTATCAAACATACAAAAAATATTTTTAACTGAAGGAAAAAAGAGTGAAACGAGCAAACAGGATAGTACACAATGAAATCTTAAAAATACATGCAGAAAGAATACAGCAATTTGGTGATATGATAAAATGGAACAAAAATTAAAACATGTTGCTTAGGCAATTATACTTTTAAAATTAAAAAAAGGAGAACATTTTTCCATTTTGGTATGAGAAGTTAAAGAAAGAAAAGGAAAAATGGATGCAATATTTGATGAATTTGATTAGATATAAACAGAGTGAAATAATGGAAATTGTAGAAAAGTTTATAGGTAGACTGTATGAAAAGGAAACAGACCAAGAAGTATGGACCGTAAACAAAAAATTGAAAAAGTTAAGAATTCTTAAGAAAGGGATATCACTATGACAGAAAACAAGGCCGAGAGAATCAACATCAGGGATATGTGGCTTAGGCAAAGAATATTTTAAAGAGATGAACAAAAATGAAAAATTAATATTCTTTAAAATATTAAATGAATGAATAGAGAAAGAACCAAAAGATTGGGGGATTTGTGATGGGATAATTAAGTTTATAGGTAAAAAAGATATGAAACAAAAGACATAAAAACTGGAGGTTAATAACACTGGGAAATATTGATAAAATATTTATGAAAATAATACAATAAAATGATGCAGAAGATTTTGAATGAATTTATAGGTGAAGGGGTTTTCTGAATCAAGGAGACAGAAGTGAATGAAATGTTATTAATTGTAAATGTAACAGATATGATTTTGAAAGAAAATAAGGATGTAAGGTTAGCAACATGTTATGTGACAAAAGCTTTTGATAAGCTTAGTCATGAAGCACCATGGACAATTCTGGAGACATAGAGGAGAAAAGAATTAATTATTATAAACTAAATGCTATGAAATACCATTGGTGAAAGTTAAGTTAATGGATGGAAGGGAGAAAAAATAAAAAAAAATAGAAGTGTTAAACAAGTGTGTCCATTAAGTGTGTGTGCATGCGTGTTTGTAAGGGTAATGAATACAGTATTTCAAACACATAAGTGTGAAATGAAAGAAGCAAAATACATAATGGGAAAGGAGTTATAATAAAAATGTATCTATTTGCAGATGTTTTAGTGATTGTGACTAAAAATAGGATGTGAATAAGTATGGTTGAGGTATTAGTGGAAAATTATTAAAAAAAGATAGTTGAGTGTTAAACAAGGCAAAAGTCTAAATGTTTGGTGAAACTAAGAAAATAAATGAAATATATTATACTAGGAAGGAAATTAGTATATTAAGAGTGAATTTGGAGGGTATGAAAATGTAATGAAACAGTAGAAAATAACACTGGGAAAATATCATAGTGGTGAGGTTTTACTGTATCATTTATCAAAAAGTATATATGTTAAATATCTACATATTAGGAAAACTATCACATTTTTTTTTTGGGGGGGGGGGGTATGCATGCCAGCTAAAACTGACAAAGATATCATAGAAATATGTTTTAATTTTATTTGAAGGTCAAGACTGAACCCAGTGAAAACAGGGATGGTAAAAAATAAAAAAACTAGGACATATGGACCTAAAAAAATCCTGCAGTGTCCTTAGTAGCTACACATATTTCTGGATAACATAGAATATTAAAGACAGATAACTACAAATGATGGGGAAATGCTATATGCAAAGTATGAAGTATGGAAATATCAGGTAGGGTAAAGAAGTGGTAAACAAGGAAAAGATGGAAGGAAAACATATAAAATTCAAATAAAATTATGGAAAGTGAAAAGGAATGAGATTGATAAAACAGAAAATTATAGTATAGCAAAATTATGGGGAAATATAAAATGATATATCCTTGGAAGGAATTAAAAGAAGATGTAAAAATGTGATAAACATAAAAGGAAGATGTTTGAGAATTTTTATGAAGTAGGGGATTTTCTCTGGAGAATTTTGATATGTAATTTACCTGTTAAAAGTAATTAGAAACATAAGGTACAGGAAGAAAGAAAGAAAATATAATATCTATAGTGAAGAAGAAACATGAAAACATTGTTTTTAAGATGTAAAAAAATGAACAGTTTTGGAAAAGTTTTAAAAAGTAATACAAGTGGAAGGATTCAAAAATAGAACAATGTATATGATACAATATCATGATTATGAATGTGTAAATAATGTAAATAAATTAAAATAATGAAAAATAAATAGATCAGCCCTTTATTTCTTCAGTGCATGTCATGGAATCATTTACATCCACCTATGCTACCATCAACTTAGGCAGTGCGGCCTTGGTTTAATGTCTCATGCAAAGGATGGCACACTCAAGAGCATTGCATCCCCCATGCACTGCACTGCATTGGCTATATTGAAAAATCTAATCCAAATACCTGATGTGGGAATACAACTCACATCCATCTGCAACAAAGGCAGATGCATGACCTGGTGAGGTACTAAACAGTATTTAATTTTTACTATGTATTATATGTAATTATGTTATAAATATTTTTGCCTTTATTACTATATGAATTTCACTATGTTAAAACTTATCCACAGACAGCGTGCACAGTCATATTGTTTATTTTATGTACTTTTGGGTTTTATGCATTATTATTTAATCATATATATATTTTTACTGGAGATTTTCTTCCCGGGCCTCCACTGAAAAAGGACATGTGTCCAGTCAGACTTACCCAGTAAACAGATGTAAAATAAATAAGAAAATAACTAATTAAACAACCATCTCACAGATTCAGGGACTTTAAGCAACTGAGAAAGCTTTTCCTAATGAGACAAAATCTTTGAAACTGACCAGCTGAAATTTTATCTAGAAGTACTAACAGTATCATAAAAGTTAAAATCATGACAATGAGAGCCTGCAGGATGAAAATATGAACCTTCACAATTAGAAAAGATAAACCGAGGAGCAACATGTGGAACTTTAGAGCTACAGTCATCCTCGTCAACTGATAATGGAAAACAGCTAATTTCTAGTTTTGATTTCTACAGCACCTTCACAGATAGCAAGACAGCTGTGATTCTTCATGAAAATGCCAGCCTCTTTCACATTCCATAGGGAATTACCACTAAGAATAAAGCCTTTACAGAAGAGGCAGGCAGCATCTATCAAGCTAATGTTTTGTTGTCTACATACATTAGTCAAGGTAGAAAAAGTTGCTTCTGGACTGACAAGAGAGACTGGGAAAGAACACATCTTCAGAAGGAGAGCCACAGCTTAGTTTTTTCAGTTTCTGTTACTGCGTTGAGGATGTTAAGAAATCTACACTGTGATTCAGAAAGGCTTTCCATGATACAAAGGCATTATACATGGAAGTTTCCAAATTGTGATAAGCTTTTCTAATTCTTAGTCTGGTTTCCTGTTCTGATTTTTCTCTCATGGGGGTTTTATCACAAAGAACACATCATGTGGGGAAAGTGGCATGCTAATGCAACAGTTTGGGGGATTAACTAATGATAATTAGCTGTGTGCTTTCCCCTTGGAATGCACACTGATCTATCCTCACTGAGCCAAGTGATTTAGAGAATCAACTGGAAGAATAAAATTGAATTCTACTGGGGATGTAAATGCAATCTTTTGAAGTCTGTCACCAGTTTTTTCTTACGGGAGTGCTTGTGCTACAGATAAATCCAGTGGAGCCATGTCAATTGTGTGTGTGTGTGTGTGTGTGTGTGTGTGTGTGTGTGGGTGGGTACATTTCTGTAGGGGCATGAATGTGTGTGAGTATGTTTGCCTTTGTACTTGCACTGCAGGATTTAGGTAGGAGATCATGAGTCTGTGTGTGTGTGTGTGTGTGTGTGTGTGTGTGTGTGTGTGTGTGTGTGTGTGTGTGTGTGTGTGTACACAAGTATGGTTTGGAACATGTACGGAGATGTGTCACTGTTTTCTTGGGTGTGCAAAAGGAGAAAAATCTGAACCATCAAGCTGTAAAAATGTAATTTAATAAATGAAACACAGAGTAAGCACTTTCAGGCTATACACATTTCTTCAGACAACTTTGTCTCCTTTTGCACATTCGCACTTTGACTTCTGAACCTTTGGTGAGAAGGATCCAACTGCTTTTATTTTGGGTTTTCTTGAGTGTGAGCAAGTGCTGGAGAGGGGCATTATACTTAATGATGAGTCTGATAATGGTCAAATAAAGTGGTACTATGACTTACTTGGATCGGGATGCCATGCCCTTAATTATAAGATGGGTGACACAGAATGATTTTCTCACTATCTTAGCCCTGAGTTTTTCAAATGCCAGATTGTTGTCTACATATGTTCCCTGACTATAAGGTCCACTCTTAGGGGTGTCTTATTGATTGAGTAATTAGCCCGGGTGGTAGACTTCCCAAAAGGCACTATAATGCATTTTTTGGCATTGAGTTTTAATCTACGACTTTGGCAACAGTCATTTGTCTGTATTATACCCTCTTGTAAGATCTTTGTGTCATAGGCGGAATCTATGATAGCTCCAAATTTGCAGTCATCTGTGAACTTGATCAGCCAAAGGCCTTTCACATTAGCCTTTACCTCTGAAGAGTAGATGCCAAATAGGAGAGGTGCCAGCATGGAGCCCTAAGGTACCTATTGGTGACCAGTCTCTTAGTGGAGGTGGTCCCACCAATCCTGACCTCCTGGGTCCTGTCTGTGTGCCAGCTGGCAATCCAGTGAGTTATTTAGGGATTATGCCTAGCCTGATGAATTTGTCAGCTATACCTGAGTGGGGTATTGTTTCAAACACCTCAGCCAGGTCCAGGTAGGCAATATGTACTGTTTTTCCCTTATGCAGTGCCTTTATGGCTCCTAGTTTGCAGTCATCTGCGAACTTCATTAGCCAAAGACCTTCTGTGTTAGCCTGTACTTCAGAAAAGTGATTTTACTGAGTTTTGTTTTTTTTTTGTTTTGAAGTAGCAATAAGTCCCCAACTAAATGCATACTATGCTGCCTGCCTAACCTAAAATCTTGTAAAAACAAATTATTTCAGTCTCACTCAAATATAATTGAACCTTATTCTCACCTGCAGTCACACTGTGCATATAGGTTACAATCCTCTTTGAAGGCTTAAACTGATTACGGCTCTGGATGAATAAATTATCTTTATAGGCCTCAATGCATAGTGTAAGAGTCAACACATTTCTTTCATCTGTTCACAGGTTTCTTAGTAGGAAATTGCATAAATTGTGATAATCGATAGTTGCTGTACATGAAGATAGCATATAATTGCATCCCTTCATTGTGTTTAGTTCAATCATTTTGCAGACTAAGCATATATTAATATTGAGCGTGGGAATGATCCACAGTATACTCAGTATGGCAAAAATAAACTGCCAGAGTTAAGTCAGTATTCATAGTCTGGTGTTTTGCATTTCATAGCAGTAATCCATGAAGAGTGGTGCTACATGGTTATACAAATCATGGACTTGCAGGATGAATATGTAAATACAGAGGTTTTTTTATAAACATTGCCTCCCAATCACAAAGTGTAATACGCTTACGGAATAAGCGTTTTACACTTTGTGATAGGGAGGCAATGTGTAATACGCTTATGGAATAAGCAATAGGGGGCAGCTGATACAGAGATAAGGGGCATTACACGTGTGTGTATCAGTAGTATTCACAGAGGTATGTCCATAATGAGCTTATCTGCACATCCAGTGTGTAACTGGCCCTGAACTTATGCCTGTTAGCAGCAATTTAACAGGAGAATATGGAAATGTGAGAGGAAGGGAAAATGTTTTATTTGATGTCAGGGATGGGTTTGTGCACACATGGGCAGACTACCGAAGAGTTGGTTGGGGGAATCACTCATTTGGATTCAGTGAAGTGCTTGCTCATGCATGGGCAGACTACTAAAGAGATCAGCTGGGAAATGTTTTATTTTGGTGATTGTGCATATTTGTACATATTACTGAAGGGAATGTTTGAGAAAAATGTTTCATTTTGGTGTTTATGTATACCTGGGCATACTACTGAAGGGATCGCTATGGGAAAATATGTCATTCTGTTGCTGTGCATACTTGCACAAACTACTGAAGGGAATGGAGGGGATATGTTTGATTTTAGTTCTTGTGCATTCTTGGACATACTACTGAAGGGATTGTTTGGGGAAATGTTTTATTTTGGAGTTTGTGTATACTTGGAAAAACTGCTGGAAGGATCAGTGCGGAAAAATGTTTATTTTGGTGCTTGTGCATACCTGGATATACCACTGAAGGGATGGGTGGTGAAATGTTTACTTTGCTGCTTGTGCATACTTGGACATATGCTGAAGTGACTAGTGAGGGAAGTGTTTCATTTTGGTGCTTGTGCATAGTTGGACATACTGCTGCATGAATGGTTGGGGAAATGTTTCATTTTAGTGCTTGTGCATACCTGGACATACTGGTGAAGGGATCGGTGTGGAAAGTGTTTCATTTTGGTGCCTGTGCATACTTGGCCATACAGCAGAAAGAATCGATGAGTACAGGTTTCATTTTGGTGTGTATGCATACTTGGACATACTGCTGAAGGGATCGATGAGAAAATGTTTAATTCTGGTGCGTATGCATTCTTGGACAAACTGCTGAAGTGATTGTTGGGCCAAATAATTTGTTTTCTGTCATTTTAGTGCTTGTGCATACTTAGACATGCTACTGAAGGGCTGCTGGGGGAAATAAGTTACTTCACTGAAGTTCTTGTGCATCTTTGGACAAACTATTCAAAGGATGGCTGGGGGCAAATTTGTGATCGCAACTCAAATATGGAAGGCAAAATATCACTTTTAACTAGGGATATATCTATCACATGGATACTGGACTAAAAACTGCAGGAACACCTCATTACATGTGTCACTTTATAAAATTTCTTATTTGCGTGTCATTACACTTAAAGCATTTCCCATTGGCATAAATGTACTCTATGAATCTCACCTTTGCTGCACTCATTCATAAATATCAGGGATACCCCTACCAAATTTTCACAAAGACTATGAATATCAGCCTTAGAATGACAGCTCACTTAGGTAAAATTAAAATGTGTAAACTCTATGCTTGGGCTAACAGTCTTAGCACTTCAATCTACATAAATATATTATATTGCATTGTTATGAAAGGGCAAGGCAACAATGTTATTAGACATTTAATAACCTTAAAACAGCTTAATAGTACCTCAGCTCTGTATTCTGATAAGCACATTTAAAATTCTCATTTCTATATGAAAGTCATTTTAATATGCATGCTGAATTGATGATCAAAACACTGGGTCACAGAATATGCCTAACAGAACAGTTCTCATAATGAGAGTCTAGTAATGGCACGCGTCTAGCTATACTTCTGAATATATTCTGCATTACTTAACATTAAAACAGATTAAGGCTAAGGAGCTGAGAATTTTTTTGTTATTTGAATAGACCAGAGCTGTATTTATGCACCTTCATTAAGTCCTTATTATATCATTACTGACAGTCATAAATAGTCTGATTTAAATGTAGTCTTATGTTGCAAATGTGTAATGTCTTTCTTACTCTAAATCTTTTTCCATAAATGTCTCAGGGTGATTTATATCCATTCTGACAACACTTAGATAGCTCTCAGTGATCACTTGTATCGTTAAATAATGCCCAGCATGTGGAAATGATGCTTCTATTTCACTAACGCAGTGCCCTTTACCCACAGTTAAAGATCACCTTTTACCATTGTCAGATGTGTTAATGCTTTGAATTCTATAGCTTACATGTGCAGACTACTCAAACTGCTGTCAGTCTGAAAGGTCAAGGGTGCTCTGCTAAGCTGCAAAAACAATCTGATGCCTATATTATGTGAAACATAAAGCTACGTGACCTGACAATACTATTTATGTAGAAACTTGATTTTTGGCATGTGAACTGTCTTGGATGCATGAAAATAAAGTAAATGCTAACACAGTTTTTCCAGGATTTCTCTTTAAATGTTTACATATTATATTGGTTAAGGGCCAAGTTGTCACATGTATATCCCTGTACAGTGTGCTTCAATATTCTGATCCTGTATTCGCCTGTGAACATTTAAGAAAGACGGAAAAAAAAAAATTATAATGGTGGCAGTGGGGGGGGGGGGGGTAAAAAATTCGAACTGCTTCTACAGTTCATGCAGAATTTCATTATCTGTTCAGCATGACGACATTTATAATTTCTTACCATATATTTTGCTTTCTTAATCTGGCTTTTGAACTAAGATAGATAAATTATTTAGATCAAGTCTCAATTGTTCTGAGACTTGCTTTAAAATGTTTTCCTTGGTGTATTTAAGCACCTTCTGCATTTTATATACTTGAATTGCACACCTCAACACTCTGATGTGCTGCAATTCAATGAAATGCACATCCTAATCTACATTATTTTTTATTTTGTTAGGAATTACTGAAAGGCTTTGATGAGCTTTATATTACTCGAGCTACTGAGTTCAGAAATTATTGTTACTTTCATAGTAAATATGCATGTTTGCCACTGTGCATGGAAATGAGGATAACTGTGTTATGTTTTTCTATATCCATACAGCACATTCACATTTACATTTTTGCATGATGGCTTTAATATTTATATTATTTATTTTTAATAGCTGAGATAATAAACTGATCCACATTAGGCTCAATTCAGTTATTGAATTGGTCAAAGGGAAAACAGCATAAGTATACAAAAAGAACAGTAAAGAACTGCAAATAAACTGCAAAAAAGAATCAATAAAATTATTACAAAGACAAATATTAAATAATCAAACTTAGAAAATAAGTGTAACTGTAGTAAAAAATCATAAACAATAGTAGACTTGCAGGAAAAAACACAGACATCATTAATAACAATGTTCTAATTTCCTAAACTTATAAAAAGACAAGACAAAATGACAGTCATGTAGTTTACACAAATGTGAAAATGATGAATATAAAGAGGGTGTATACAGATGCAGAGCATAGCTCAAATGACAACAAAAAAGTATTGCAGTATAAGGGAAACATAAAAGAACTTGGGATTAGGCAATTTCTACTATCACACTCAATATCATTTCATTATCAGCTGTGCTTCAAGCACAACAAAACGCCCACCAGTTAGAGAGACAACGCCAAAGAAAGTGTGGGATGGAAGATCTTAAATTTATTAGCAAGAACAAAGGATGGAAAGATGCATGATGTAAATATAACATCTCCTTTCCTCAAGTGAAAGAAGTAATAATGATTTAAAGTGCTTTGATTGGCTGATTAACTATGATGGGTAAACTATCCTATGTCATTGAATTGTTTACCATATTTACTGTATTTTTCCACACAATATCCACTGACCTTGCTGTTGCTGGTTTCTCTGCATTATCCTCAATTAGAAGAATTTGTTTCCAAGCTAGTTTGTTTGTTTTTCATGTTTGTATTCACTTGGTGCCAGTCCTTGTGTGATTTCAATAACAACACTTGCGACTGTATTCTAGTGAAGAAAAAGATGCCCTGGTCTGTCTGAGATGGCAATCATACAGGGAGGCTTTAAGTGAAATTGTTTCATTGGCTATTGGACTATTTAGTCTGTTTAGTGAAATTCTCTGTTTCTACAAAATTGGCACATATTATCTCTGTCTTGTATAGATGCTGACATCTCGAATTGACATTTTCCCTATAAAACTACACTTGAAACTTTCACAATAAAAAAAAAAAAAAAAAAGAAATTTCCTTCATCTCAGCTAGAGCATCTTCTGTGTGGAGGCATACGTGAATGGGGCGTGCCTTTGTTGAAGGTTGTGCATCAGGGCTGGTAACCTGGTACGTAAAAATCCACTATCAATCATTAGCAGGCCGAAGTTCTGCTGTGGTGACCCCTAACTGGGAAAAGCCAAAAGACATAAAATTCAGTTATGCAAAGAGCAACCAATCTGTGCAGTGAAGAGCAATGCCCCATGATCTTAGTATAGGTACTTCTGATTTTACTCTATACTCTCTGTGCAGTGAAGAGCATTGCCCCAAGATCTTAGTATAGGTACTTCTGATTTCACTCTACACTCCCTGTGCAGTGAAGAGCACTGCCCCATGATCTTAGTATAGGTACTTCTGATTTTACTCTATACTCTCTGTGCAGTGAAGAGCACTGCCCCATGATCTTAGTATAGGTACTTCTGATTTCACTCTATACTCCCTGTGCAGTGAAGAGCACTGCCCCATGATCTTAGTATAGGTACTTCTGATTTCACTCTATACTCCCTGTGCAGTGAAGAGCACTGCCCCATGATCTTAGTATAGGTACTTCTGATTTCACTATATACTCTCTGTGCAGTGAAGAGCACTGCCCCATGATCTTAGTATATGTACTTCTGATTTCACTCTACACTCTTACAGCAAATTTTTTGATCAGACAAGGGCCGGTAACCATGGATATGAACTTAGCTACTATCTTCACAACCAGTTTGGTTGATATATTCAGCCAGAGAGAATGTAACAATTGTCACATGCTTACCAGCAATGAACTAATTCTTAAACAAACAAGTAAGGTGTGAGAGAGAAAAGACCCTCTCATAGGAAGCACTCATAATACTAATGAGGCTGCAAGTAATGCACCTACAACACCCACCACACACAGTACGGAATGAACACATAGGCCCTTATATGCTGAGATTGTTAAATGTAGCCTTCAGAAACCCCCAAAAACTCCCTGACTTTGCACGTACAACAAATATCCTCATCAACCCCAAAAACCCTGTACCAAAACAATACTCCCCACAACACATACAGCTGCAGATCCTCAGTTTCTAAGCCGATTAGGCAAGCCACCATACAGTCTAATATTTTGGTCATTGGAGATTCTATTATTAGATGCATAGATGTCCCACTCACAAAACTGAGTAAGGAGACAGTCAAACTCAAATGCCTATTAGGGCCAGGACCTGTCAGATTATGTATGCACTCAGGACATTGCCACAAGTATCAATACTCATAGTCAACATGAGTGTTAATGGCCTGTGATGTACTTCCCTGAACTATATAAAGAGAGATATACTGGAGTTCTCAGGCTATATGGTGACGTTCACTACTCCACTATAAACTGGGAATTATACACAACCCCAAAATGCAAGCCCAGAAATTCCTGGAATTTGTAAACACAAAACTACTGAATCAGCTACTTCACACACCCACTAGGGGTGCAAACATCCTGGATCTGGTCTTAACCAACTTGTGAAAACACTGCACCCCACTCACCATTATAATTTCCTCTCTGGTGCAGTCAGACCATAAAATTATATCCTTTGAAATAAACAAACAGGAGCCCAGCTAACCCTGGAACATTTAAAAACTAATCTAAGACAAACTTATTTCTACACGTGATAACCTGGCAAAATTTCAACTCCACCCATACCCTGAGGACACTGCTGCCAAGGAAGAATTGTTCCTAGAATCCCGTAGAATCATGTCAATAGCTGCACTGAAAGAGCTGTACCCACTATGAATAAGCACAGAACAAATTCATTAAGTAAGACACCATTTAAGAATCCCAACATCAATAGGTTGTATAACAAAATGAAGAAAATCGTGGCAAAAACTGATCAATGTAAGCAAGCAAATCAGAGGGTTATTCATGGCTGCCAAATCCAAATTTGAAGTAAAAACAGCCTCCCGTGCCACGAACGGTCAACATGCTTTTTTTAGCTATGTCTGCAACCCCAAAGGCAGTACATATTGATGTACAGAAGTAAATTTAAATGGAGGCATGTAACCTGAGCCACAAGGTGCAGCAAATCTACTGGCAAACAAATTCAGATCCAGATGCCCCCCCCCCCAGATACCACTCAGGAAATAGCACTGAACTCAACTCCTATCACATGGGAACTGGTCCTCAATGCACTTTGCAAGGCTAAGAACAAAGAATTAATGTTATTGTGTCTTTCAGCTTTTCCCCATTAGGGGCTGTCACAGCGGAACTCCAGTCCGCTAATGATTGGCAGTAGATTTTTACGTGCCGAGTTGCCAGCCCTGAAGCACAACCTTCAACGAAGGTACACCCATTCACGCATGTCTCCACACAGAAGACACTCTAGCTGAGAATCGAACAGGACAACGTCTTACTGTGAGGTGACAACGCTACCGCAGCACCACCACCACAGTATCTACTGCCAATCATTAGCGGACCGGAATTCTGCTGTGGCAACCCCTAACCAGGAAAAGCCGAATGAAGATATTATCAGGTCCCATTAAGAACAAAGAATTAATGGGACCTGATAATATCTTCTTTCGGCTTTTCCTGGTTAGGGGTTGCCACAGCAGAACTCCGGTCCACTAATGATTGGCAGTAGATTTTTACAAGTACCGCGGTGCCAGCTGGATGCCCAACTTTCAATGAAGGCATGCTCATTCTATGCATGTCTTTCGAATGCCACTCGACCGCGGGGAGGACATGCCGCCTCCACACAGAAGGCGCTCCAGCCGAGAATATCCCAAGATGCCTCCTAAATAGCTAACATGAGCTATCAGGACCACAACAATCACTATTTAAACACTGCCTCCAGATAGGCATTGTGTCATAAGAATGGACAACTGCAACCATCATCCTTCTTCACAAGTGCAGCTTGTTTATGGATCCTAGCATCTACAGATCCATAAGGGTAATAAGTTTTGTATGCAAAGTCATGGAAAGAAGTATCATGGAAATTATTAACAATGACGTAAGTAAATCTTCAAACACTGGATTCTACCTAATTTGGTTTCATCAAGGGCAGGCCATGTCCACAAAGTCTGGAGGACATCTTCAAGAATGACTAGGAACCAATGAATGTGAGGAAAATAGTGCATACTGCCTGTCTTGATCTGGCCAAGGCATTTGACACAATACCCCAATTTGTCATTTTAGACAAACACATAAAATTAGGTATATATACCCCTATGTTACCCACTGGATAGCCATATGAGTCACATATGGGATCCAGGAAATTAGAATAGGGGAGTCCACCTCTACAAAGAAGCCAGTCACTTAGAAGAGTCTCTCTCAGAGCTCCGTGCTGGTTCCACTTCTTTTTTGGCATCTATCTCTCTGGCTGACAATGTTTGCAGATTATTGCAAATTAGGTTCAGTCACAGAAACCCCCCAAAACACTAATAAATTCCAAGAAGGGCTGACATAGATGAGTAACTGGTGCCACAGCCACATTCTGCAACTCAGTTTCAAGAAGTGCATAACAGCATCCTTTGGGAAGTCAGCTAATCCTGGAAATTTCCACAGTGGTAACACAATCCAAGAAAAGACCCAGTAGTCAGAGAATTCGGGATGCATGTAAACAGTAACCTGGCCTTTGACCATCATGTGTCTACAGCAACTTTTAAGCAAAGGTATAGCACCTAGGTCAAAGGAAGTCATCACTCCACTGTACTCAGTCCTCCTCAGATGACTCACTAAGTACAATGCCAAAATAAACACAGGATGTAAACAACACGTCCTAAATGGATCACCTCAAAGTTGTACCGCTATACTCCGTCTCCTACAGGGTGTTGAGGAGTGATCTATATGTGGCCTACAAGGCATCCTTGGATCACACTCTGATGTACCTTCTGCATTTCTGCAAAAAAAGCAGTATCAAAATTACCTGATCTAGGGGTCTAAACCTTGCCTGTGACATAAATAGGGTATATTAGAGGAATAGGCTTGTGTCTTGGAGGCTACCTCTTCTCTGGAATAGCTTTCCCATCCATGTGAAGCAGAGTTCTTCCCTAACCCAAGTCAACCATAACTTGGACTAGTAGATGTCTAAGTGGAAATTTACCCCTGGTCTAGCACTAATGTCTCTAATGGAGAGAGAAAGGCTCAAAATGCTTGACCACCCAAGCCCTAGCCTGCATATACCCTTTAAAATAATCTTAGTATACCAAAACTTGTCAGATATATTTAGGATGCATGGCTAGGCTTAAAATGTCCCCTGTGGTCATTAGTCTAGTATATATCTATGGACCTATCACCTATGGCATATACTGGGAGACAAAACTATCAGTTTGGGTTCTTAATTGATTAATAGAGGTGACTAAAAAATCCTTGTTATGGAGAACTGTGTAACTATCAAGAGAGAATAAACTGAATCAGCCAAGAAATCAAGAAGGTTATACTTTCTATGTGATGCAACCAGTTTACTTTGCAGGGGAAATACAGCTATGTTCCCAGCTGTCTGAAAGAGAGATGGAGCTACACGCAACTTATTAGGACATCTTTGTTAACTAATGTAATGAAGGTTAAAAGACAAATGTTTAAGTGGGAATGCATATTCTGAAGTCAAAATGAGAAGGTTTCTAACAACTGAACTTATCAGTTATAGCTGAGAATTTAGGCTATGAGTTAACAAGTTACTTCCTGCAGTCCAGGGTTTCATTCCCTCAGCCTCCATTTACACCCTGTGTGACTGAGTAAATGACTTAACCACAGAGTGCTCCCAGGAAAATGAGAAACTGGGCTATACTCTTTAGTGGTGGTCTCACTGCATGCCTAGTAAATACCTATGAATCTAACCTTCTTCTCTAGCTTTCGGCTAGAAAGACTGGGGCATCATGACAACACTGATTTGCCTCAACAGGCTGATTAGTAGGAAATCAGTGAGAAGACCAAAGTCTGGGAATGAAAAATATGATGAGATATTTAAGTCAGTAATGGGAGTACCAATAAGACTGAACCCCCCAAAAAGCCCCACAAACAAACAAACTTGACTGCACTTAAATAAAATGCACAAACGGTCTTCAAATGAAACTAATTCGCTTAATGAAATACAACTGGTAAGTGCTTTTGTTCCTATCACGGAACTTCTTCATACCAAGCTGTACTAACTAAAAGTCACAATAAATACATTTGATTACAATCACATGACTTAATATTAATCGATAGCTGTGTTGGTGCAGCGGTAGCATTGTTTTCTCATAACAAGAGGTTCTCCCATTCGATTCTCGGCTGGAGTGCAGGGAGTGCCTTCTGTGTGGAGTCTGCATGTCCTCCCCACGGTTAGGTGGGCATTCAAAAGACATGCGGAAATGGGCGTGCCTTCGCTGAAGGTTAAACGTCAAGCTGGCACCTCGGCGTTCATGAAAATCTACTGCCAATCATTAGCGGACCGGAGTTCTGCTGTGGCAACCCCTAACTGGGAAAGCTGAAAGACAACAACAACAACATGACTTAACATTAATCGATGATTTAGCTCTTTCCTTCTTAGGACCACTTTGTAATTTTCTCTTTCATTCATACCAGGAAAATTACATGCATTCAGTTTTAGCTGCCAACAATATCCTTTCCAGTTTAATTCATTCTACTGTATCTAGCCTAAAATTATAATTTAATACATGATCTTTTACAGAAAACTTAAAATGAACCTTATTTATTTCCAAACTATACTTTTGTATTACATGCTCAGCAAAGCCATTATTGGCTTCTTTAATATCTAAGTAATAAAAGTTAATTAGTTTCATTTGAAGATCCTTGGTACATTTTAAAGATTATTGAATGTAAGAATTATTCCAGATCCAAACAGCTCTGGCTGCCTCCTGGAAATAATTAATCTCATGGCAAGAAAACAGGCTCAAATCATACAGAAAATATGTTGCAACAGGAGCTGGACAGTTCTTACTATGGTATTAGCTTGATTTCTGTAGTTTTTTCAGCTTTATTCTGAACCTGATTAAAATATATATATTTTTTTTATAATTTCCAGCTTGGAAATCTTTAGAAATAGGTCAAAGTAAATGAGAATTGTCAGAAAATGGATAGATGAGTTGATATCAGCACCTCAGAAAGAAAAGCCTTTTTTAGTTTTCAAATGCTCTATAGTGGCCATCAAGGCATGGTAGCATCAAATCATCCTTGAATGCCATGATTTCAAATGGCAGAAGTAAGCTGCAAGGAGAATTACAACTTTAAGGACAGGAGTGATCACCTATCAGGATAATTCAGCAAACTAAGAATGCAGTCGCTCAGCAGGAGATTAAACAGTACTGCAGTGATATAAACTGCAAGATCTAGGAAACTGGCCTAGTCATAAAAAATTGTGACCAATTGATATCTCTCGGTCAGAGACCACACTCAAGAGGGATGATCAAGAAAATAACGTATACATTCAAGCAAGAGAATGAAGGAAGATATATATATAATGTTCAACAGAAAGGAAGATTCCCAATAGCTTCTTGAATGTTTTGGTTTATTTAGTTCAACAGAAAAAAAGGTAAGCCAAGTTAATAATTTCATAAAGACTTCATTTGATGAAAAGACAACTACCAGTGGACTGTTTATAAGAACTCTGCCAGGAATGATCTTTGTGTAATCTTGTATGATTGTAGATTTGCATTTCCCGATGTTCCAGCATGGGTAACCTTTCCTTTAATGCTGATTCTTCTTTGGAGCAGAATGAGAAGGACCCCTACTTCTGTTTGAAGAGGTGAGAAAGTTAATGGTCAACATAAGAGTACAGATGAGGAAGACTGTAATAAGAAGAAGATAGGATGTTAAAAAAAATAGAATAAACTGCAAATATAGGAAGGTAAAAACAAGGAATTTAGTGCCAAAGCAATAATGATTGTACATGGGTCAGTAGTGAAGGACTGAACACTAATAAGAGGAATGGAAATGGTTCTGAAAACCATGAGATGTGCAGTGGGGAAAGTAGACCACATCATAGAAGGATCAAATGTTTGGCACAAGGCCAGATGATGGAGAGAGAACTAACTAAAATAAAAAATTACCACAGTAGCTTTAGAAAAAAGAGAAGAGAATCCCAGTCCTTGCCAGTTCATTAGTATAAAATGATAAAGAACAGATTGTATCCCAGTTGTGTTGCCTGGAGGAAGGGCAAGAATGGGTTCCTAGATGAGCATGTTTAACCAGTAAACCAGAAAATGGATCAAAACTAGTAAAAAATCACTGTTCACCTGGTAGGAGCCAAATCCTTTAATGAAAATCAATAGTACAGGTAAAATAACATGAGCGCTTTCGTCTGCAAGTAGACAAACTTCATCAGATGAAATCCCACTAGTACTGGAAACTTTATATATAAGTATATATCCAATGATGTTTTCCATTCAATGATTCAATTAATCAGTTTAAAGTCTTAATAAAACAGTTTGAATCAGGTGACATGTTTATACATCAAAACCAAGAAACCTGAAAAGGCTGAGCTACACATAGTTAAAAACACCTGATAATAATGCAAAAATTGCATGCCACTGAATCTTGGTTGCTTAAAATGTAATAAAAAATGAATTCAAAAATAATGAAAAAAATATATATATTTAAAAGGAATGATTAAAAGAGATTTAAACAAAATTAGCTTTGCCTGCTAAAATGGCTTTTATGTTGATGCATTCATTTAGCCCAGGGGGAATGTTGGACTTTAATTTAATGGAGAGAAATGACAATTGCCCCTAGTCATACCTCAATGGTAGTGTATTTGGCAACTTGTTGCCATTGCCCCAGTTTCTACATGGGCAAAACAGAACGTCGATTGAAAGAAAGGATATACGAACATAGAAATGACATTAAAACCAAAAAAGAAACAAGTGCCTTATACAAACACACCACTTCTTGTCATTTCTCTCCATTATTTAAATTTGGAATTATTGATGTAGTGGATGTAGAAATTAGAGGGGGAGATGCTAAGAATGTTTTGTTGCAGAAGGAGATAAGATGGCAATTGAGATTAAAGTCCAACATTCCCCCTGGGCTAAATGAATACATCAACATAAAAGCCATTTTAGCAGGCAAAGCTAATTTTGTTTAAATCTCTTTTAATCATTCCTTTTAAATATATATATTTTTTTCATTATTTTTTAATTAATTTTTTATTACATTTTAAGCAACCAAGATTCAGTGGCATGCAATTTTTGCATTACAATTTTTGCATTATTATCAGGTGTTTTTAACTATGTGTAGCTCAGCCTTTTCAGGCTTCTTGGTTTTGATGTATAAACATGTCACCTGATTCAAACTGTTTTATTAAGACTTTAAACTGATTAATTGAATCATTGAATGGAAAACATCATTGGATATATACTTATATATAAAGTTTCCAGTACTAGTGGGATTTCATCTGATGAAGTTTGTCTACTTACAGACGAAAGCGCTCATGTTATTTTACCTGTACTATTGATTTTCATTAAAGGATTTGGCTCCTACCAGGTGAACAGTGATTTTTTACATGTTTAACCAGTACCCATACACTAAATGAGCCGTGCAGAAGAGAAGGAGAAACTGAAGTCATGGATTTTCACTGGAGGCCTGGTGAGGAAAACTCCATAAATATAACATCTGACAGAGTTCATGTATAGATCTGCAGGCATTAAACTACATATATCTGCTGATCTCATCAGATCCAAACATAATGAAAAGTTTACAACATGAGGAGGGGAAGTCTAAAATGACCTCTCTGCTTAGTTTAGCAGACGTATACAGGTGGCAAGTGATAATGGAAATCATAATAACAGTAGGCAAAAATCAGACAGCAACTAAATGTGCCAAAACACAATGTGGAGAAGCCATAAATAAATTGGCAAGTATAGATATCTCCTGGAACAGCCTCATGTTGATCCAGATATGATGCAGGAATGGTTAACAAGAACACAAGGGAGAGATAGACAAATGTAGGTTCTGTAAAAAAAAGAACTGGAATCAGTCATTCACCTTGTTGTTGGGTTTTATACACTCATGACCGAGGGCCTGTATAGTGAAAGGCATAATAATGTGGAAGAGTTAATCAGTCATTAATGTATAAATTGGTATGGGACCTGTGTTTGCAAAATTATTATCTAGACTCTGGGGGCTGACGGGGGATTTAGCTAAGCCATATGCGAGGTCACATCCTTCCATGGCAGGGTTCATCTGGAGTTAGAAATTGCTTCCATACTTCTTTTGGTTATGACATGTTCCAAAAACATTTAAATACAACTTTCATGTTATTTCTTCTTCCACATTCATATATTGCAAGCTTCCAGACCCTAACATTTCTCTTCACATCACAGGACCCAATCATCATTTTCCTCTCAGCACATACATGTGATATGAAGCTGACCGTCTTATCTCCTACTTACACAGCTGCTTTCAAGGAATCAGTGCACACATACAAAGCAGATATATACTATCCTCACTACCACCCCTAACAAACTACAGGCATCAAGTCACATCAGTTTCAGCCATGCAGTGGGCAGCCATTCTCACCATCATACACCTTAAACAACAAGTCTTCCACAAAAAACAAACAAAAAAAAAAAAAACAAAACAAAAAAAAACAGAACATTTGCAGAACAGAATCACATCATATGAGATTGATTTAGTTTCATACAAAGTTGCACTTCTCCATACCTCTACTTTGTCACAATGCATTATTGCAATCATATAAAATAGTTTTGTCAACATTTATAATTAGAGCAACATAACTTCCAAAAACAGATTTTAGTTGATATTAATATGATATGACAAAACATACAAATGATTTCATGGAATGCTATAAGTTTTCCATGGTATGTCATATGTTGCCACAAGCTCTAAAAAAGGTATTTACAATGCAGTGCATAAAGCTTTCCAGTCTATTTCTTTTAATACACTAAATGTGCATTCAACTGTTTAGCACATAAAGCCTCAGAATGGCTAAATATCAGCAGTCATTTAATCACATGAAAAAAGCAAGCTGTGCAATATCTGTATACTAAACTACATACAACAGCTCACTGCTGTTACCTGCACATCCCACTATGACAGAAGTCTCCAGTGTCCACAGACTACGACTACACAAAGTACTATTTACAGTCACCAAACTGCAGCTCCTCAAGTTTTTTTTTTTTTGTTTTGTTTTTTTTGTAATGATAATTCTAAACCCTGCTTACTTGTATGGCCTGTCATACCAAAAGTAAAAGCAAAGGAGAAAAAAACACCTTCATATAATTCATGCTTTATTTCTGGTAAGGTTCTGGCTACACAATTCTTCAAACAGTCGGTAAAAGACTCGCACATCAGAGAACGAGGAGCTTCCCAGTACTACAAGAACGCAGTTTGGTCAAAGCAGTATTTTCCTCTGGACAGTTTGGAGTGTATGCATTTTTTATCTTTAGTTAATCTTAATTAGAAAAACCTAATCTGTCACCATTCAAAATGCAGAATTATGACTCATGTTCACATCACAATGAAAACAGATCACACACTAAGTATTTATCTGAGTTAGCCATGGATGTTAAAATAACACATCATTTGCAACATTAAACAATGAGTACTATAACAGAAATATTATCAGGGCAAGAAGGACAAAAGTAAAAAAAATTAATACAGAAGACAAAATGCAGGTTAAAAAAGTATTCCAGAAAAAAGACATCAAATACTTTTCGTGAAATTGCAGATACTTACAAAAATGGACAGATAGTACAACTCACACATTGCAGCATCCAAAACCATGCCCTTAATGTTGACAAAGGTTATGTGCCACCCAACACACATTAGTTGCTCAAAAAAATTTTTTTCTTTTGCATTTATTGTTTTCTCCCAAAAAGCAAGTAATCTCCGTGGTATCCCTAAAGTCTCAAACAACCCACTAAACAAGTACAGTAGGTCCATAAAAAAAACAGTGTAAGAATCTTCTCTGTGTTTACGATTTTCAATTCATATATATCAAGTTAATCACTGTATATTAATAAGATCAGATAATGGTAGTAGAAGTAGGACACTTAAACTTGTAACAATCCAAAAACAGTCCAAACGAACCAAGAAAAAAGTCCAAAAGCATCCAAGGTGAAAGCAGGAACTCACCAGCAAAGGTTTAACTGTTTATTGAAAACCAGATGTCAAATAAAACACGTTGTTGAGTAAAACACATAAACGCTCTTAGCAAACAAATTGCGTTTTCGTCTTTACCAGAAATGACTTCATCAGATAGTAATTCAATTAATTAATTAGGCCATTAAATAGTAAGACATTTTCAAATAATATCCTATCAGTCAAAAAGCATCAAAAAGTAGCCAATCACAGTACTGACACTCATGAATATTAAAAGTTAAATACAATCAGATTCATTTATAAAATCAATGTACTTTGTTATTATTGAGTTGCTGAAATAAATATGTTAAAATATTTCATAAATACCAAAACTAATATATATTTCATTCTTGTAAGTATTGTTTAAATATAAAATCCCATTTAAAAACATGAATAAATAAATTAATAGAGTGTTTGAAACAATTGTGGTCATTTCTTCATATAAGCAAACACTGCCATCTATTGAACATTAAAAATATTGCAAGCTGGGAATATTTTTCTTAAATATCTGCAGCTCTCAATTTGAGTACTGGGGTTATAGAAATACTATCATTTAATCCAGGTTTTTTTGTGGCATTAAGTTGAATTTGCCACCATAGTTCTCTATACCCCACCCTTTCCTCCCATAAACCTCCTCTTAAATCCCTTTTCACCTGTTCAATAACAAAAAAATTGAATTTACCCTCTTCACATTCTTTTGTATGCCTATATAGTGCATTGGTGTCCTTAGCCTTAGAAATTTCATAATAATGTTCATATATTCTTCTCCTCAGGACTCGTTCGGTCTTCCCTATATAAAATGAACTACATTTATTGCATAAAACTATATATATTACTCCTTTTGTCTCACAATTGTGGTAACCATTACTTTTTATAGTTTTATTTCTACTAGGGATAGTTACTTCACTGGCATTGATCATGTATTCACATTGGTTACAGTGACCACACTTAAAACTCCCTTTCCTTTTTTGTCCATCTATCCCATAACGAATGTTAGTATGTTTACCATGGGATTCTAAAATATTTATTATATTCCTAGAATTTCTATATACAATTTTAGGTACCAACTTGTTTATACTAATTATGTCAGATAGACCAGAAAATTTAACCCATTCATTTCGAAATATCTCACTTAATCTAATATTAGACATATTGTATTCCATAGTTAAAGCCTGTTCATATTTTGATTCAATTCCTACATTGGAAATAGTATTATTTATAATAGTGTTGACAGATTTTTGACCCTTTATCGGCTGAAATTTAGTATCTCTGCCTAATTCTACCTCTGTTCTGAATTTCATCACAAAATCCCTAGGATAGCCCCTTTCCTCAAACATCCTACTAAGTAAATTACATTCTGTGAAAAAATCTCCACTAGCGCTGGTCATTCTACTACCCCTCACAAACTGCCCCTTGACAATGTTTTTCTTACAATGTGAGGGGTGTGCGCTAGTGAAATGAAGAAAAGAGTTGCAAAACGTTTCTTTCCTAAAGATTTTGGTTTCAAAATCTAATTCCGTCTTGTATACCTCAACATCCAGGTATTGTAACTTCTCTCTTGAAAGAGTATATGTGAATTTCAGAAAATTGGTAGAATTATTTATGTAATCAAAAAATTCTTTAAATCTGTCTATTCCTGCTATCCAGAAAATAACTATGTCGTCTAAAAAATGACGATACAATGTCCAACATTCCTTATATTTAGAGTTAATTATAAAGTCTTCCTCCCATTTGGCTAGGACTATATCGGCATAAGTGGGCGCACAAGCTGCGCCCATTGCTATGCCTTGAACTTGTTGATAATATTCGCCATGAAATGTAAAAAAATTATATTTCAAAACCATGTCCACCAAACCGGTAGTTATACTTTTTTCAGTGTGTGTCAATTTGGTATCCCTGTAAACCATTTCCTCGAACATGATTAAACCTTCCTTATGTGGTATACATGTAAAAAGATCCACCACGTCTACAGTAATAAATAATAAATTTTCGTCAAATAAATCTGGACCAATACTTCTTAATAGGTCCCATGAATCTTTCAATGTATATTGGTTTTCAACACTTATATGTTTTACCTTATTGTCCACATATTTTGCTAATGGAAGTGTTTTAGACCCTTCCGCTGAGACAATAGGTCTCAAGGGTGGGTCTTCCATATTTTTGTGGACCTTAGGTATTCCGAATATTATTGGTATTCTTGGTTTTTCCACATACAAAAATTCAAAAGTCTTTCTATCCATTAATCCCTCATATAACATATTATTTAATAAACTATCAATTTTGTAATATGCCAAATTCATTTCATTTAGTGAGACAGATGTATATTTAGCTGTATCTTTTAATATAAAGTTCATTTTCCCTTCATATATTATATTGTCCATGAAGACAATTCCACCCCCCTTGTCCGGTTTCATTATTCTCATGTCACTGTTATTCTTTAATTCATACAATATTTCATTTTCTTGTTTAGAAAGATTAAATTCAGTGACCCTTTCATCATAAAGTTGTCTAATTTCATTTTCCAACATAATCTCAAAATTTTTGACTTGGGGGTGTAAGGGTGGGTTATAGATACTTCTACGGACCAGTTTTGAGTCCTGAGGAGGTAAATTTGTCCTGATATTAGAAGTGTTAGAGGAGAATAAAATGTCAAGATTAATTTTTCTAAGGAATAATTTCACATCTATAATGGTACTCACCATTTCACCTTTCACAGAGGGGATAAATTAAAACCCTTTACTCAACAAGTGAAAATATTGTTTTTTAGGAGTAACGTTGCTAAAGTTATAAATGGTAAAGTTGTCAAATGTATGTCTAATGCCATTAACCTGTATGGCATTCTGAATTCTGTCCAGGTCAGGGGTTGGGTGCATTAAACCTAATACCTCCCCCTCCCCTTTCTCCCCCCCCTTTTCTGAAATATTTGATACTCATCCTGATTTCCATATGAATTTGAAACATCTCTTCTTAATGGTGGAAATTCCGTATCATATTCTGTATATACCCTTACATTCCTACCCTCCTCATTGTATCCAGAAGGTGGGTCTACCTGGTATTTATAACGATCATTTTTCTTATAAGGTGGTTTGGGGTAATTAGTATTGTTCTCATACTCTCTTATATCTCTCTTTAATTTACTTATTTTTCTTTCAATAATATCGCTGCATTTCCAATCAACATCTTCCTTTATTTTGTAATACTTATCTCTTTCATCTTTAATTTCAAAAATAAGATCTTCCTTTATACATACATCTAGCGTTTCTATCTCTATTTTTAACAAGTCCTGCACTCTATTATTTTCATTAATAATTAATTTTAAAATGTCAAGACCACATTGATTAAATACATTCAACAATTCCTGATGAAAAACTGAACCTGCTACAACATTGTTAGGGTACTTGCATACCCTTAGTCCCTTAGGGACCACTTTCCTATTGATGCATTCAGCTAAGTATTCATTCTCTATAGTGAGCGTTTTGAATTTCATCATCAATTTATACAATTTATCCAGTTTGCTAAAGTAACTTGTCGCATCAGCAGGAATCTGCTTATGTGCATTGTCAAACTGAATGTTAAATGGCATTTTCAACCAATCTTTGATATCTTTTTTCTTCCACGAACTGTGGAAAGAAATGTTGACAGTACCTTTGCTTTTGTTTGAGGTGATGGGGTTATTGAAGTCCTTAACAGCATCCGCCAGCGAGGAAGCAGGTATATTTGCAGTTTCAGTTGGCGCCAAAAGTATTGGTGTATTGGCCGGATTAAATGTTCCACCATTCGGTGCTTGTATATCCAAGTTGCGTTGTGTAGAACCACTTTTGCGACGTTTTCTCTTGGATTTAGTCCCTGTTAACCATTCGGTTCCTTCAGACGAACTGGCGCTCTCTTCGCTTTGCTTCCGGTATAGCGAATGACAAAGCGGCATAAGAAGGTCAATCAACTCGGTGAGTTGACCTATCAGTCTCCGTGATTCCCCCATATCATCCTTTGGAGTCCCGCCTTCCATCGAGGGTGCGCTGCCCAAAAACTAATAACAATCCAAAAACAGTCCAAACGAACCAAGAAAAAAGTCCAAAAGCATCCAAGGTGAAAGCAGGAACTCACCAGCAAAGGTTTAACTGTTTATTGAAAACCAGATGTCAAATAAAACACGTTGTTGAATAAAACACATAAACGCTCTTAGCAAACAAATTGCGTTTTCGTCTTTACCAAAAATGACATCATCAGATAGTAATTTAATTGATTAATTAGGCCATTAAATAGTAAGACATTTTCAAATAATATCCTATCAGTCAAAAAACATCAAAAAGTAGCCAATCACAGTACTGACACTCATGAATATTGAAAGTTAAATACAATCAGATTCATTTATAAAATCAATGTACTTTGTTATTGTTAAGTTGCTGAAATAAATATGTTAAAATATTTCATAAATACCAAAACTAATATATATTTCATTCTTATAAGTATTGTTTAAATATAAAATCCCATTTAAAAACATGAATAAATAAATTAATAGAGTGTTTGAAACAATTGTGGTCATTTCTTCATATAAGCAAACACTGCCATCTATTGACCATTAAAAATATTACAAGCTGGAAATATTTTTCTTAAATATCTGCAGCTCTCAATTTGAGTACTGGGGTTATAGAAATACTATTGTTTAATCCAGGTTTTTTTGTGGCATTAAGTTGAATTTGCCACCATAGTTCTCTATACCCCACCCTTTCCTCCCATAAACCTCCTCTTAAATCCCTTTTCACCTGTTCAATAACAAAAAAATTGAATTTACCCTCTTCACATTCTTTTGTATGCCTATATAGTGCATTGGTGTCCTTAGCCTTGGAAATTTCATAATAATGTTCATATATTCTTCTCCTCAGGACTCGTTCGGTCTTCCCTATATAAAATGAACTACATTTATTGCATAAAACTATATATATTACTCCTTTTGTCTCACAATTGTAGTAACCATTACTTTTTATAGTTTTATTTCTACTAGGGATAGTTACTTCACTGGCATTGATCATGTATTCACATTGGTTACAGTGACCACACTTAAAACTCCCTTTCCTTTTTTGTCCATCTATCCCATAACCAATCTTAGTATGTTTATCATGAGATTCTAAAATATTTTTTATATTCCTAGAATTTCTATATACAATTTTAGGTACCAACTTGTTTATACTGATTATGTCAGATAGACCAGAAAATTTAACCCATTCATTTCGAAATATCTCACTTAATCTAATATTAGACATATTGTATTCCATAGTTAAAGCCTGTTCATATTTTGATTCAATTCCTACATTGGAAATAGTATTATTTATAATAGTATTGACAGATTTTTGACCCTTTATCGGCTGAAATTTAGTATCTCTGCCTAATTCTACCTCTGTTCTGAATTTCATCACAAAATCCCTAGGGTAGCCCCTTTCCTCAAACATCCTGCTAAGTAAATTACATTCTGTAAAAAAATCTCCACTGGCGCTGGTCATTCTACTACCCCTCACAAACTGCCCCTTGACAATGTTTTTCTTACAATGTGAGGGGTGTGCGCTAGTGAAGTGAAGAAAAGAGTTACAAAACGTTTCTTTCCTAAAGATTTTGGTTTCAAAATCTAATTCCGTCTTATATACCTCAACATCCAGGTATTGTAACTTCTCTCTTGAAAGAGTATATGTGAATTTCAGAAAATTGGTGGAATTATTTATATAATCAAAAAATTCATTAAATCTGTCTATTCCTGCTATCCAGAAAATAACTATGTCGTCCAAAAAACGACGATACAATGTCCAACATTCCTTATATTTAGAGTTAATTATAAAGTCTTCCTCCCATTTGGCTAGGACTATATCGGCATAAGTGGGCGCACAAGCTGCGCCCATTGCTATGCCTTGAACTTGTTGATAATATTCGCCATGAAATGTAAAAAAATTATATTTCAAGACCATGTCCACCAAACCGGTAGTTATACTTTTTTCAGTGTGTGTCAATTTGGTATCCCTGTAAACCATTTCCTCGAACATGATTAAACCTTCCTTATGTGGTATACATGTAAAAAGATCCACCACGTCTACAGTAATAAATAATAAATTTTCACAAATAAATCTGGACCAATACTTCTTAATAGGTTCCATGAATCTTTCAATGTATATTGGTTTTCAACACTTATATGTTTTACCTTATTGTCCACATATTTTGCTAATGGAAGTGTTTTAGACCCTTCCGCTGAGACAATAGGTCTCAAGGGTGGGTCTTCCATATTTTTGTGGACCTTAGGTATTCCGAATATTATTGGTATTCTTGGTTTTTCCACATACAAAAATTCAAAAGTCTTTCTATCCATTAATCCCTCGTATAACATATTATTTAATAAACTATCAATTTTGTAATATGCCAAATTCATTTCATTTAGTGAGACAGATGTATATTTAGCTGTATCTTTTAATATAAAGTTAATTTTCCCTTCATATATTATATTGTCCATAAAGACAATTCCACCCCCCTTGTCCGGTTTCATTATTCTTATTATTATTATAGTTGCTCCAAAAAAATTTTTTTTTTTTGCATTTATTGTTTTCTCCCAAAAAGCAAGTAATCTCCGTGGTATCCCTAAAGTCTCAAACAACCCACTAAACAAGTACAGTAGGTCCATAAACAAAACAGTGTAAGAATCTTCTCTGTGTGTACGATTTTCAATTCATATATATCAAGTTAATCACTGTATATTAATAAGATCAGATAATGGTAGTAGAAGTAGGACACTTAAACTTGTCCTAAGTCAAAAAATAATAAAAAATATAACTTGAAACATTATGCAGAATTACTAAGTATTCAAAAGTAATCCAAGCAGGATAGACAGTCTGTTTCCAGTTGAAAATCCTTTATTAAGCACACAGACAAGCGATCCAAGTAAAACAAAAATAACAAATGACGGTTTCATCACAAACTTTCTAATTATGTACTTTTTATCGGGTATGGGAGTGATTTATTGTTTTGTAAAATACAGTGTATTGATATACGTGTTAACAAATTTACATCCCTTCCCCTATCAGTGTGACATTCATGCTGGTCCTACCCTAATTAGTAGCTGTCATAATAATATAACCATTATGTACTTTAAATAAAATTAATAATGATGCGGTACATCTTATGAACCAGATTATTAAGTATGTGATTTTTATCCAAGACAATATACTAAATGGTTGGAAATATATAACCCTTCGACCATTTGGCAATCTAAAATATATATAAATATATACATATACATTTTGCATGCAAAAAAAATCCATTGTACAAACTATATTCTATTTCCATTACCTATTGTTAAAAATGATCACTTTCATCATTCTAGACTTCTTCAGGTCTGTATACATGAACCCTAAAAAACTATCTACAAAAAATATTATTGTATAATTAGCTCATATTGTTATTAAACATCATTTCAAATAAAGTGGAAAAAAGAAAAAAAGAAAAAAAATGTATGATGATAGAAACAAAATATGCACTTCTATGTGGTAGCGTTGTCGCCTCATAGTAAGACGTTGTCCTGTTTGATTCTCAGCTAGAGCATCTTCTGTGTGGAGACATGCGTGAATGGGTGTACCTTCGTTGAAGGTTGTGCATCAGGGCCAGCAACTCGGCACGTAGAAATCTACTGCCAATCATTAGCTGACCAGAGTTCCGCTGTGGCAACCCCTAACCAGGAAAAGCCGAAAGACACAACAACCACCATGGTATTTAAAACCAACTGGAAGAATAAAATAAAATAAAATTAGTCATGTAAACAATATGGCAAATTTTCAAGTTACAGTACACTTTTAAGTGAACAGTTATAGTTTAGTCCAGGCTTCCTGAAAGAGTTCAGCTTTAATTGCTACATGAGTTCACGTTTTTCCAGCATATTCAGTATGTCTCCTTCAAAATCATCCATGTCTATGCAATCCAGTAATTGGAACTTAAAACACGTGCATCTTTTATGCAGAGCAAGGTGTTTGACTAGTGCATTATTTTTACATCCAGTGCAGATTTCTATGCCCTGCAAATTACTTTTGTAGTGTTAACAGTTACACCCTGCACTGGTCTAAATGATTTTTCTTTAACTAAGTGATAAAAACTATCACCTTGCTGTATAAATATACAAAATGTACAATTAGCTTCAATCTTTTAGTGTTTCTCTCATAATTTCTCCCACTTGCTTGCTCGCCATCAGCCTGTCCTTGTTCCAGCAAATCCATTCAGTCCCTTTAGATATGAACCAGTAATATATGTCTGATAATCTAGGGAACCATTTAGGGGTACTCTGTTTGGCCCTAATATTTCTTATACCTACCTCCCCAAAAGTTGATAAAGGGGACGATCATGCAATAGGCCAATATTTGGATGTGCCACCCACTTCCTCAAGAAACAAAGCCCTACCTCTTATGAAAGCAAGTGGTTCTATGTGATCTGCTGTCTCCATCAGAGATTCTAGGATAAAGACTGAATTCTTTGTTTATTCACCCAACCCATCCTCGACAGAGGTGGGCAGCCTCTGCCACAGTATTCACCTCTCTGTACCACCAGCTAAAGGGATAGGAATGTTCTAGATTGCAGTCATGATTTTGCCCCTCTTTGTCACAGATCTGGCCCTTTTTTATATATCTCTGACTCTTAATCTCACAACTGACTTGTTGACGATGATGAATTGTTATACCAGACCCAAAACATACACATTAAAATGTTAATCAAAGTAATATTGCATTGCATGGAGCTCTGCTTTAGGTGCCTAATCCCAGAGTACTATAGTGCGCCTCAAATATTTACCCCCCTTGTGTCAAAAACAGCACTTAGGAACATCTGTGCACATATCATTTGTGGAGTAACCGTGGCCGACTTGCAGTCTACCAATCAGACCCAGCTCTGAGATAAGTACTAAAGGACTGACTATATGACATTTACATTGGTTCAGTTTTGTGGTCAGACTTTTTTATTGGTATTAACAATGCATCAGGAAAAGAGAATGGCGACAAAGCATTACTAGACTGAACCTTCTTGATGCACAGTCTTTGCAGCTAGCATCACAAGTGTGCAACAGTTTCTGTATGCATGTATGATGCACACATCAAAGTGAATGCTGGGTTTTGGGCTCCCAGTGATGCTGTACCAACCAAAGATAGTATGAATTACTGAGGCTGTGAAGTCTGCATATAGCACGCACATACAACACTGAAATGTAAACTGTATGCATGTTTATTATAGCACCAATACAATTTATAAAGTGTTTACGAAATATGTGCCATTTCATGGGCTTTTACCAATGGCTGTCTGGGCATTGTACACTGTTAGTAATCCCACTATCTAGTGTTCTAAGAGGTTACCCTATTTTCTGTAATCTTCCTTTAGTTTACAAAAAAAAATTTAGCTTATTGGGATTGCAGCACCCTACAGTTTTTTTTTTTAACCGAAAAGATGCACTTGCAAAATAATGCTCCAGCAGGTACCAGAGGCAATTGTTAGTCTATCCTATTCAACACATTGCCCCGGCATCTCCAGTTTTTTAAGCTATTATTTATCCAACCACTAATCTGCTTAAACATGACAGCCTTAATCAAAAATTGATTTCTATATCCACATACCCAAAAAGATTTACAATGGCCTATTTAATTACATAAAATATAGGGAACCCAATTGGAGGTATTCTGCTTAAAATAATTAGCTCATTGAATAAATCATAACTGCTATACAGTCTTAGATAAACATTCTCGAAAGCATCCCTTCTGGCTTATTAAATATGGTAATGTATTTATTATTGCAAGACCTGGTAAAAGAATAGGAATAGGTATATTTGCTTTGAAAGATAATATTTTGTGATATATTCATTCATTTTTTTTAGTTACCAATTTAACCCATTTCACACTTTCAGGGGAACCGGTGTCTATCATAGTAAACAGTGGACATAAAACAGAGAAATGAATCCTGAATTAAGTGACAGACCCCTGCAGGACAAGCACACACAGAATAACTTACCTATGGTATAAACAGCTAGTGGTAATTTGAATAATCATTAATTTGTCTATGGCATATGGCCTTAGATGTGGGAGGAAATAGAGCACTTGCTGAAAACCCACATGCAAATTTTCAAATAAAACATCCCAGTTTCACCATGCCATTATCAATGTTTATGCAGGTATCATATGATGGTGTCTAGTGGGGAAGAAAATTGTAGCACAGCAAAACTGCATTTATCCTCCATGCACTTTGTTTGTTTATGGCCTTGATACACAAGTCCTTAAGATTTATGAGTTTACATTCTGGGATTTGCGGCATAATTTATCATTACAGATGGTTCTCCTGATTAGTACAGATAGATTTAGCAGTAAGATTTAATAAAAACTTGTAAAGTTTTTACCAGCAATACAAAGTGTTATGCAGAGGGTAAGTCTGAGTTATCCATGAATGTAACTAGCTACACACCCCGTACCCCTTGTTACTTAGACATTCTCTCTTTGACTTAAAACAACCTCAGAGGTCAGCAGCATATACATTTTCACTTGAAATATGTACTGCATTCAACCTCAGGTCAAGTGACTTTGGAGAGAGGAAAATTAAGAGAATGGCTTATGAGGGTATGTCAGTGAAAATTCAAAATATTGATATTTATACACACAGCATTGTGTCCAGAAAAAAATATTTATAATATATACTCACAAAATTTTGAATTGATGCCCATGATTGAAGTCCCAGTGCTTTATTTAATTTTAAAATGTATAAACAACATAAAACTAACAAAAGAAATATGGAGGAGAAGTTAACAAGAAGCAAACACAAAGAATTAGAACAACTTTAACAACTATATAAATTATATACGCATCAGAGTCATTACATTATGTAATAAGAATCCATCTTACACACAACCCTGACATTTAAATTAAGACCTAACTCCATTACTAACTCTCCCACACGTGGTAGAATTACATGTGCTAGTGTGCATGTATGTATGTATTGTTTGTGTGTGTGTGTGTGTGTGTGTGTGTGTGTTTGTATATATATATATATATATATATATATATATATATATAGGTAGGTAGATATAGATATATGGATATATACTTGCATATGAATATAATACACACACACACACACACACACACACGGTTTACTACTGAATGCTAGATGCTCAGAGGGTTGAGTTGAGCATTTCATCTAAACCTTTCACCGAAAGAAGGCATGCCAAATACTGTTAAACCTGAAAACTATTCTGAATGCCAAAAAGTCCTACTGCTGTGGACCCAGGATCAAGTGCAGACATGGGTCAAGAAGGGGGGGCAAGTTTGGACAGCCTGTATTCGACATACCGACAATAGGAATGTGGGGTTTGCCCAGCTCAACTCAATCTTCCAAGCATCAAGCATTTGATTATAAACCACATATATGCCTGCAATTTAGAGATACTTTACCAACTGTGTACAAATCAGATGTCTGATTGTGATCTAATAAAAGAATAAGTAAACATATCTGTACTGTACCATACATACTGTAAATATCTGCATAGATCTGCTTGAGTTTGGGGTAACTCAAGCTGATGCAAATGATACCATGGCAACTATCAAAAAGAGTAGAAGTTCTTTGATGCCCTGACCAAATTTTCCCTAGTAGTATAAATACCACCTCAGGTCTTCCCTGAAAAGAGGCTGCTAGCCTTGTGAGACTAACCTTGTCAACAAAAGGATAAATAAAAATATACCACCAACATTAAAATATTTCAATTAATTACTGTCAGGCACATATGGTGCAATCCACTGCAACCCACCAATACAAAGGTGTGCCCACCAAATACAGACATTTTATTAACTGTGAATACCTTAGATGCATGACTGCTGTCAAATGAATGGAACCATTTATAAATAAAAGTTCCAGTAATATATATTGGGCCGGATTCACGATGGCTTGCACAGAGTCTACGAGTAGAGTAAGACTCCAATGCAGCCATCATGTCCGACGAGCGATCCACGAACAGCCTGTAGGGGTGTGTAAGAGAGCTCCTAACATGTTTCCTACAAGGAGAGGGCTGTTATATGCAAATTACCTCACTTGCAGCTGAAAAGCATGCAAATGAGGTAAATTTGTGATCCAGGAAGCAGAAACCTGTCTGAGTAGGAGACAGGTTAGCTGCAGAAATGTACTCAGTTGACAACTGAGTACCGTTCTGCAAATAGCACAAGGGAGCCTTGTCAGCTCCAAATAAAGGTTGCATATGGTTGAGGACACATGCCAATGGCCAAATATACGGCCATTGGAAAGTTTTCCAGATGCAAAATTAAAATAAAAATAATTTATTTTTTGGTGATTTCCGATGTTTAAGCTTAGCTCAGCGCCGCGCAAATGGGGTGCACTATAAAAATCATAAAATAAGGCAATAAAAGCCACAAACATGGAATTTATGAAAATTGTCAAATTTCAATGTAAGGGAATAGCAGGCTGAAGACAACATGGCCACCAAGTAGGGGTTGCTAAGGGGAGAAGCCCAGTCTAAGACATGTAACCAAGCATTAGTAGGCAATCCTATGTAAATGAGTGTTGGGATAGTGAATCGCACTTTTACATAGCAAATGAGCACAGTTAGTGGAGTGTAGGAGTAGGATATGGGGAGGAACAGAGTAGGAGATAGGTGACATCACAAGGGGAGTATGTATGAAAGTAGTGCAGCTCATTGGAGGACAGTGGCGTCAGTTAGACATCATGGAAAGAGGTGTGTCAACAGGTAGGCCAGGGAAAGCCAAGAAATGGAAGGTGTATACTGTGGATAACACCAAAGTTTCTTGCTGAGCAGGTACGCATGTGTGTGCGCACCTGTAAACTTGAGTAAGACAGAGTGCACGTGCGGAAGCATGAGTGCGCGCACTTAAGTCGGAGTAAGCATGTATAAGGCTGTTGGAAGACCTGTAAACTTGTTTGCACTGGTGTGTGCATGTTTTAGCCCGAATAATCAAGTTTTAGTCCGTCTAAGCATGTATGCGCGTGTGTGAGCTGCTGTGAGCATGTTTGCGCTTGTATGCGCGTCGCTCCCCCTGAGGAAACAGAAAGGAAAAAGGAAGCACAACAAATAGCAGGAAACTACCAGGTAATACTAGTAGAGCTAGCAGGTGAAAACAATCCAAATCAGGCAATAACACAGGCAGAGCACTAGCCTAGCCCAGACCATCACTTAAAACTCTGCAAACAACAGTGCAGTTTGTTTCTCAAAAGAGCCACTGAAACACTGGAGTATGCTACTAGAAGTGAAAACTGAAAAAGCTTCACTCAGACAAAAAATGCTAGGGGCTGCCATTGCTGTTATACGATGGCATATGCAACATGCTGAGGGTGGTGACAATGCAAATGCTGCTGGACAACCCACAGTGAGGAGACGGAGAAGAGTGTACAGGCCCAGGGTCACCTACCAGGGGTTACATGAGCTGGAGATAGTGGAGCGCTATAGAGTGGACAGAGACCTCCTGCAGCAAATTGTGGAGCTGTGCAGGCCATGCCTCTCACACAGAACCAACAGATGGGAAACCATCCCAGTGGAAACCAAGGTTTGTGTTGGCCTAAGAATACTAGCAACAGGTACCTTTCAGAGACCAACTGGTGATATGATGGGGATATCTCAGGCATCAGCATCCAGGGTACTGCACCAGTTCCTGGATGCCATGTCAGCACATGTCGGTGATCATGTATATTTCCCCAATTCCCATGAGGTATTGACCAGCAATATGCGTCTCTTCCAGCAAATAGCAGAATACCCTGAGGTAGTGGGTGCAATAGACTGCACGCATATATGCATCAAAGCACCAGCCGGTGAGTGGGGTAGAGCCTACATTAACTGCAAGGGCTTCCCCTCCATCAACTGCCAGGTCATGTGTGATGCCCAGGGCATAATAATGAATGTGTGTGCTTGCTGCCCTGGAAGCTACCATGATTCTCATATCTGGCATCTGATGCAGCTGTACCAGACATTTGCCAATGGGGACATCCCACATGGTCACTTAGTGGGGGATGCTGGCTATGCACTGGAGCCGTGGCTGATGACACCCATCAGAAATGCACACACACCTGAACCAGAATGCCATAATGAGGCACACGCACAAACACGAAATGTAATCGAGCATGTGTTTGGGTTGCTCAAGTCACGGTTCCAGTGCCTGGACACATCTGGTGGAGCCTTGCAATACTCACCAACTACATGTACTCAAATTGTCATGGTATGTGCTATGCTACATAATATGATCCTGCGAAAACAGCTGCAACAGGATAAGCATAGGCCTGGGCCAAACAGCCCACTACCAGTGCCAAGGTCATCACAGGCAGAGCGTGACTTGGAGGAGGAACAACCTGAGCCTGCCCCAGTAAGCAGACAGAGGCATGCCCAGTATGCCTTGGCCTTGGCAAAGAGGCAATCCATAGCTCAGTAGGAACCCTGTAAATGATACCTCTCTCTGACTCGCACATATAGTAAAAGGGATGCCTAACTTGACACTAGCTGTTGCCAAACATGTATAGGGAGTGCAGTATGCACATCCGACATAGGCAGCCCTGCAGCACCACCTGAGGCATGATTGCCATGTGTTAAGCAATGCAAGGTAGTGCTAAACAGCATTTACCACCATGTTGTATATGCAAACTTGATGACCTTCAGCAGCATCCTACCCTCACCAAACATGAGGCCACAATATGAAGACAAGATGATCAATTACAACAATTAGCTTAAGTATTGGTGTCAGTGAAAGTGGATTCAATGCCTGTCAGCCTGGGATGAGATGCTTGACAAGACATGATGCTTTGCTAGGGATGGATTTCACCTATCACCTGTGGCCTATTGGATATTGCCAAAGTCTATTGTCACCCCCATAGTGCCTTTTCTAGGTAAGGCTCAAAACACAAACCCACCTCCATAGGTATCACAAGGGATAAGAAAGTATAAGTAATGCTACTCAATGCCAGAAGTCTAAACTGCAAGATGCATGCACTCCAAACACTCCTCGGCATGGAGAATGTTGATATCTGTGCAGTAACATCAACCTGGTTCAAGGCTCCCAAGAGCACTCTAGCATTCACAGGTATACCTCATACCATGTACCCCACTTAGTCATCATAGATAAGATCACCAGCTTCAATAGAAACCCCTATGTCACTAGATGGGTTGCAAACTGGCTCAAGGACAGAACCCACATGGTCTGAAATGCTGGAGCCATGTCAGACCACAAACCAGCTACAAGTGGCATCCCACAAGGCTCAGTCCTGGGACCTCCCTTGTTTGGTATATATTTCTCAGATGTACAGGCCAACACAGAAGGACTGTTGGTGAACAAGTTTGTAGATGACTGCAAACTGGGTGCCATAATCGACCCTCCAGCTGACACAAGCATCCTACAAAAGGGCCTCATAGAAACAGATAACTGGAGCCAGGGCCATGTCCTCAAGCTAAACACAAAACAGTGTATAGTCCTCCCCTTTGTCAAAAACTAAGTGCTCACAAATTACTACATATGTGGTAACCCATTAGGTATGGAAGAAGTGATAAGGGACCTGGGGACCCAAGTCGATAGCAATCTCACATTCGACAACCATGTGGCCAAAGTGTTCAGAGAAACATTTTATATAGCCCACCTAGTCATGAAGGTAATCACATCTACATCAGTGGAGGTCATTGTGCCTCTTAACTCATCCCTCATCAGGCCCATAATTGAGTACAATGCCCCTTGTGGGATGTACCTTTTCAGACACCTGCAGCAGCTGGAAAGACCACAAAAGTACCTCACCAGGAGGATCAAAGGGCTCAAACACATGCCAGTCACTGCCCGGTTAAATAAACTGCAGCTCCTCTCAGTGGCATACTGCCTGCCCAGAGGCAATCTGTGCCAGATGTATAAAGCCATGTCCAACCTGGAATCAATGGACATGCTGCACCTTGGAAAATCAGAATCCCATCAAGCTATGTGCTCAAGAGACCTGAACCTCAGGACTGAAATAAATAGGACATGCTGGAGTGACAGATCCATAACCCAGAGGCTCCCCCCACTCTTGAGTAAACTCCCACTCCAGGTTAGCCAGAGTCCCTCATTGACTCTCTTCAAGAGGAATCTTGATGAGCGGATGGGAGATTGGAGGTTTACCCTGGGTATCACTTCTATGTCACTGTTAGCCAGAGGCACAGTATACTAACCATGAAAAATGTAATGGCAAACTCCACTTACAATGTGTGTTGAAAGCCAAACCCACTCTGGCTAGGATTATAAATGCCCTAGGGCAGATAGCCTAGTATGAACTTATGAACAGAATCACACACACCAAATAGTACAACTGTGGTACTGTGGAGTAATGTTGCCAATGTCCACCCAAGTTGATGAATACACAGCAATGTCGGACAAGCCTGGTTTAAGTAGGCCATAGCTGAACAAAATGCAACATGCTCATAGTTGCCCAACTGGCCCTTAACTAGTCTGGTCTGCTCAATATGAGCATTTACAGCAGTGATGGGACTCAAACCCATAATACTGTGCACCATAGTGAAAGTACTGAACCACTACACCATGATAGTATTGCAGTGTTCAGCCAGTATGAGAGAATGTTGCCAAGTCATTGCAAACTATCCCAAGGAAACCCTGCAAGCACAGCATAATCCCTGTTGAGTTATGACACAAAGGAGTCTGGCAGTAAGAACACAACATAACTTCCAACACACACAGTATTAATGTCAATATTGGTCATGTTCACAAACAACCACAAATGTAGTGGACTTCAGATCACAACATATGGAAAGGTCACACTGGGCATGCTCACACACTTGGATAAATGAGACACATGTCAGGCAACAAACCATGGAAAGCCTGAACTGGGCATGCTCACACACTTAGGCCATGTCTGAGTATAGCAGTCAGTCACACATATCTGGCAGTTGTATTTGTTAAGTCAGGAACCTCCCACGATCCAGCAATCCACCCTGTGCATACAGTTAAATGACAACAGACACATATATTAATATACTGGAACCCTGTCATGATCAAACATGTTACGCAGATACACACGTTGTTCACAGAAACTGTGAAAGCTACGGCAATAGAGACCTGCAAACAGTAGCAGCAACAAATATTGTGCATCCCAAACATAAACATAGGTGCAGAGGTAAATACTAGGCTGTCTGCCCTGGGGAATTCATAAGCCTAGGCAGAGTGTATTTGGCGTCTGCCTCCCCAGTAGAGTAGCCTACTGTTCCTTTGCAAAGTAGGTCACAGAAGGCACCCTTTAAGGCTACTTTGCTGTGCCTCTGTCAAGCAGGGACACAATGGAGATCCCAGGGGTGAATTTGTAATTTCCCATCCATGCGGCTGTATTTTGCTGGAAGAGGGTTGGTGAGAGGCTATGTCTAACTTTAATTGGAATTCAATTCCAGAGTGAGGGGAGCCTGTGAGTAATGAATCTGTCCCTGCAGCATGTCCTATTTATGTTTGTGCTGAGGTTTACGACCCTGGAGTGTGTAGCTGTAAGGGTCTTGGATGTTATGAGGTGGAGCATGTCCATTACTTCTGGGTTTGAAATGGCTGTGTACGTCAGGCATAGATTACCTCTGAGTAGGCATTAAGCAACTGACTAGAGCTGGAGATCCTTTAGCTGAGCTGCATAGGACATCTGTGTGTAGCCCATGATTCTCTTGGGGAGGTACTGTTGTGTTCACTGTAGTTGCCACAGGTGTTGGGTAAGGTACACCCCAAAAGGGGCATTGTAGTCAAACATGGTCCTGATGAGTGAGTAGTAGAGGGCCACAATGACCTCACATGATCTACATGCAAACACCCATGTGAGATGGAGGGCTATACAAAGTTCTTAGCAATGACTCTCTGTCAATGTGATTAGCAAAGGAGATGTTATGATCTATCTGGGTCTGTGGGATATTGCTCTGTTATGTAGTAGCTTCCTCCTCTGTTGTACAGCTTATATATGGCTGGGGTCAACCAGACAGGTCTCCTGTTTTGGAGGAGTCATGGTTTTATGTGGGATAGCATGATCAATGCACACCTGCAGCTGCTCATACAATGCGTTTGTAAAGAATTCTGCAGATTGGTTTGTGTTAACCTCCAGCAAATCATCCAGTAATGCGAATAGCGCGCTGTGCTAATGCGTCTGTCTCAAGTATCATAACATAGTTAGGTAGGGGTTTGAATCCTGCAAACGCTGTGTGTGTGGGGGGTGGGCAGGCAGGGGTGTGTGTATGTCTGCAATTCTTTGTGAAAAGAATGGCCATTTTGAAGACTGAGATAACACACTAAAAGATGTACATTCTTCTTTGGAAACACTGATGATGTCAGCACCCTATAAATACAGCAGGAGAAGGGAAATCATCCAGTAATGCGAATAGCATGCTGTGCTAATGCATATCTCTCAAGTGCCATAACCTAGTTAGGTAGGAGGTTTGAATCCTACAAGTGCCATGCGTGCATTTGTCACACAGTTTGTGAATGTGTTGTGTGTTTTGCTTTCATTATTGTATGACATATTATTATAACAGTAATTGCCATGCACACATCAGGTATGTGTTTGCCACATACAGATATGTACCTGTGACCTATAATAGTTCCTATGTGTGAAGCCTGCCCCATAGGAATACAGTTGTTACCTTTGCCGCCATGTGTCGCAGCTTACCAGACCTTAGGCCATACATGTATGTTGGTGACAATGCAAGCTACTGCAGTGATCTGTGTCCTAGGCCAACTATGTGACACACACCCATGAAAGCTTTGATAGATTAATGTGGGTGACGGTTCATGTCTGCAGTATATGTCAGACATGTTAAAACACAGCAAAGTCTGTGAGTGATGGCCATCCAGTGTAGGTGTATAGCAACTGTTGCCGATATGCATACAGGCACCTTCTTGCTTAGATGATACACAGAGGGACTGCAGAATACCTTTGGAAATGTGAATATCACAGGATAGAAAGATAACACCTGTCCACATGTACACACCATTACCCGTTCTACATGATGGGTGGTACCACCTACATGGTACTGTTGGAATACTATGTTAACTACATGCCGATGACAATGCCACAGTAGTGTTACAGCAATATACCATAGCTTGGACAACAGGTATCTGTCCGTATGATACCCTTGTGGTGGTTAGGTGTGTCATGTGTAGAATGCATTGTAGGCCACTGTATGTATTTGCAGTCATGGATGGACATATCCATAGTGTGTTGGCATGTACATGAGACTGCTATATGCCAAAGGGTATTGTTCCCAGGGATGTGTGGGGCTCAGTAACAATGGCTACTGGTATAGTGTAGTACTGCAGGGATATCACTGACACCAGGTTCCTACGTCTGTGTATCAGTTGACGAGACACCATGTAATGACCACTGAATGTCAGGCTATGTAAGCTGTGTATACTACCAGAATGCAGACCATTGACATGTGGAAACTGTATCACCCACAGGATACTGTCAAATCATGTCATGTTCCATGCTGACCATGTTCACAAATGTACACCTGCAAATCGGTGATGCAAACATCACACATGTACTGTCCACACCCCAACACATGCAGGCACAGGTACAAACAACAGCCATGTGGCAAATGTGCAGACAGTACACTTTGGGAATTAACACTGGTGTATACAAAACTGCAATGACAAACATAGTTAATGCATCATGCATGCTCGAATCTACCCACAACAATATCATTACACTGTACTGTTAACAACATGATAATATTACTACAGTGCTATGTAGTATCACCCACAGCATCCTGTCAAACCATGTCATGTTCCATGCTGACCATGTTCACAAATGTACACCTGCAAATCGATGATGCAAACATCACACATGTACTGTCCACACCCCAACACATGCAGGCACAGGTACACACAACAGCCATGTGGCAAATGTGCAGACAGTACACTTTGGGAATTAACACTGGTGTATACAAAACTGCAATGACAAACATAGTTAATGCATCATGCATGCTCGAATCTACCCACAACAATATCATTACACTGTACTGTTAACAATATGATAATATTACTACAGTGCTATGTAGTCACCCTGTGCATCAGTGCCATGCTATCCTGTTCCAGCATCAATGTTACAGATGGCAGGAGGTGGCACAGTTTCATCATATGCACAGGGTGTGTACTTGGTTTGCCAGAGTCTGCCACTGACACATCCAATCGACATGTATGTGTGTGTGCTAGTGAGGGACAACAGTACAAGATGGGGCAACGTTGCTGCGATGTGTGTGTGTATGTGTTAGCCCTAGGCGTTAGCATTATGTGTGTGTGTATGCATGCACACAGTTCCACCATGTGGCTGTCATATACGGGTGTTTGTGGACAGCCACAGACTGTACCTGCCAGGTCATACAGGCCATTGTCTCTGGCCAAAGACACAGTACCTGTGACTGGCTGGGGTGCTACAGACAGTATCAGGTACTAAGCCAGACTGGGTACTGTCATCAGAAGCAGTGGGTTGTTGACTGGACACATGTCCCTGCTGGGACTGTCCAGAGCCATGTGCATGTGGTCTTCTAGGACGGTCTAATGACAGCACAGACCCAGCATTGCTGGGGCTGATACTGGCACTATGGGAGCGGCTGCAGGTTTGTTGTTGTCCGCGATGACTGGCAGCTGATAATGTTGCTGGCAGACGTCTACATTGACACCTCAACCATCCTGCACTGTCCTGGCTACTGGACATGTAGTTGTGGAACAGATCTAATGTGTCCCCTCAACGTCTATCAATGACCTCGCTGATGTTATGGATGGCAGACGCAATGTCACGCATTTTGTCATTCATAGCGGTGCGATGTGCTCTAAGCTCCCTCAGACCCTGTCTGGTGTACCGTTCCATACGTGCCTGTGTCTGCATTACAGCCCGGAACATAGATGAGGTTGATAGACCTCTGTGGGTATGTCTGACAGGGGCTGTATGACCACGGATGCTCCCACGAGAACCCCTGGACATCTGCCTGTGTGGTACCATGTCAGGAATCTGGCCATGGCTGCTGTGAGGGGATGCATGTCCCAATGATACCACACTACCCTGGTCAACGCCCACTGTATGCTGTCCCTCAGCTAAGGACTTTGGTGACAATGGATGTATCGGCAGGATGACTGTGCGCATTGATGGGGTTGACTGCAGTGTACTGTCAATTGGATGACCAATGAAAGAACCTGTCACACCTCCCTGTGCCATTACACATGTATCATCATTAGCACTATCCCCAGCAGTTGGTTCAGGTTCCCTGCTGCACTCCACCAGAGCAACATCAGAACCTGTGAGAGGAAGATAGGAAACACAGTTTACAAATGTGTACACAATATTAGCACACAGGCATACATGCACACATGCACACAGCCGCACAGGCGCACATGCACACAGGCCAACATGCACACATGCACACAGGTGCACAGGCACACAGGCGCCCATGCACACATGCACACAGGTGCACATGCACACAGGCACACATGCACACAGGCACACATGCACACATGCACACAGGCACACAGGCACACTCCTCAGTACAGCAGATACAATCACAGACACACCTGCAATCCAACATATACACAATACTGTTTTAAGGTGGGTGACCGTTTCACAAAGGAAAACATCACTGCACACATGTCAGCATGCAGGTTATGTGTTGCACAGGAACATGCAAGTGTAGACAGCCCTTGTTAATAACAGTATACGTGTACTTGATGCGTGTGTGTAGTTGTTCAGTGATTGTCTCCACCCTGGGACACAATGTGTACAAGGACATAACAATGTTGTGCAAGTGTTACAAGCTGTGGGTGCATAGATTTGCACACACACACACACACACACACACACACACACACACACACACACACACTCACACACACACACACACACACACACACACACACACACACACAACACATGATGGAGCTACACAATAACAGCTATGTGTACTTTTTTGGTCAGTGGAACTGGATGTGGTGTAGTAACATGAGCCATGATCAACATGCTTCTTGTGGTCAGTCAACAATAATAATGTGAGCCAGACAGGCAGCTAGCATGCTGTACCTGAAGTGCAGTAACATGACTACATCCACAATTACACAGCCACTTGTTACATGGATGTGTAAGGTGGCCAATAGTGAGCATTGCCTAACATGAATGTATTATTTGTTCCAGACTGTTGCGCAAAGACATGATAGGCCTCTACCCCTCAGGTATATTATGTGTGCTGCATAGATAAGTGGGATGCTAAAGGCCATACAGCAGATGTCATAATTGGACATGTGTAGCAGGCTAAGGTGTAGTGTGTATGCCAAACATGTGTGTGTTGTGTACATGTGTATCTGGTGTGCCTATACAATGTCCAGTACTCTGTTGCCACACATGTGTGTCATGCTCTGTGTATTGCATGTAAGTGAGGCTGCTACTGAGAATAATGGGATATGCATAGTCTCACATCAAACATGCACAGCATGCATTATGTGTAGGTGTGTTACATGTGCACACACTACACCTCCATATGACATGCACATGTCATTAGCAGTAGTATTGTTATTACACACTCACCAGCATGGATTGGCTGCCTTGCTGTCACTCCAGAGGGACCTGCAAACATATGAGAGTGATTGCCAGTGGCCACACCTGTGCCTTTGATACTGTGAGTATGATAAAGTACAGTAGTACAACAGGTGGCTTTCACAGGTGTACAGATTATGCTCAGAATATCAATCTTGCAGAAGAATGGGCAGGTTAACAGCTACACAAACAGTACACATCTCACACACACATAGACTACCAGTACAGAGAACAGACAACTACAGATATAGGATGTTACCTGCACACTCCATTTCAACATGCTGGGTGGCTCCGGCCTCCATGATGACACATGTTTGTGGATGTTCTTGTTGTTGGACTGGAGCCACAACACCTAGGAGGTGCTCCTCCACACTGGTGTGGGGGGTGGATAGGTACCCCACCACCTGTGGCAAGCTGTTGTCTGTGGATATCAGATGCACGCTACTGGACATGTCTAATTAAATCACTGCAGTGATGGCGTGCCTGCTCATATGTCCGGTTATGCATGCCTATGTCATTTACCCGACGGACAAGTTCTTGCCACAGTGCAGCCCTCTCATGCTGGTTCTGGCTGGTCCTGGAAAACAGCACAGAGTAATTATGCATCAGGCTCTGGTGGATCTCCTGATCCTCTGCTGCTGTATACTGTGGCTTTCTCTGATGTACCATCACCCTGGAAGGAAGGGAAAGAAAAATATGTGAGCAAGTTATGTGGCACACTTAATATTCAAATGTACTGATATCATTTCACTGCCATATATAGCATCTGTCTGTCTATCAGGGGATACACATGTTCGATACCACATATCAGTGCTCAGCCCACAACTGTCTGACACTGCCTGCCACACTCCATACAACAAACTAGTATACACCAGCACTCGGCACACTGTTTGGGATACAATGCAGAACCTCACACTGGGGTATGTATCAAGCTAATGGATGAAGAATATTGTCATCCCATGCAATGAATGCAATACACATGTACAGTTTCAGTGGTAATCCACCCTAGTCTTTGATGCCATACCCCTACCTGACATACATGCACAGTTGTTACTAAAGCCAGCATACTGCTGTCACAGAGTATACATGCTGCCAGGTACACACACATACCCTGTAACACACATGTGATTGCGGCCATGGTACAGGCATCATTACACACACATTACACATACATACAACACACAAATGTATGACGACACAGATGAGCATTAACTGTGTACAATATAGTACTGTGTGCCCCTACTTATAGATACCTATGCATGAGGTATGTAATCTGTGCAGACTACAGGTAACACACCACAGTGTTACCACAGAATGTGAACATACACCATACTGTAGTGTTTAGGCCTACAACATCAGGTAGTACAACAGTTCATATGCACACAGGGAACTACGGCACAACATATGCCAATCTACTATGTTTGCATCCCAATAACTGACACATCTTTCTCTGGCCTCACACCAAGGACACCAACTACCATGACAGAGACAAACTCACGCTAAGCTATCGCACCTTTACAGACCTTGCACACAGTCAGTGTCACACTCATTCTATGTCACATAGCTGGTATTGCACTGAGTACATGTGTGTGTGCATTGTGTCATAGGTAGGTACTATGCTATTGGCCCTGGGCCTAGTGCAGCCTAGCCATATGCTACCCTGCCCTTTGGTACACGTGTACTGTGATTTTACTTGCTCCTGTGAAATGGTTACACACAGGTGACTCACAGGGCATATTACCTATCTCCATGACATTCATCAGGGGTATGTATGACATCTACTAATGAGGAGCCTTGTTTGTTAATGCTGGGTGGTTTAGTCCAGGGTATGGCATATTTGTGTACAGAAACCTGTACCTCCAGCATGTGCTGTTTAGTGTGGTGACAGGGATTAGGGCACTAAGTCATGTGGGCTGGACGGATTGTGAGGTGTTGCCATGGTGGTTGGCCAACTGGTATGGGTGTGACATAACTCTGTATGTCCAGCACTGGTAACCTCTGTGTAGGCAGTATGCAGGGCACTCTAGCTGTGGTTTTATGAGTCAGTCTGCATAGGGAATGTGTTTGTGGCCATTATCAGTCTTTGTTAGGCATGTCTGTGGCCTTTCCATTTGCTGTAGTTCACATGGGAGGTACATACTGCATAGGACATTGTGAGGTGTACAGGGGTACACTGACTTACATTTCCCTAGCTGACACACCTTTTGTGATGACACGTACCATGTACAGGGATTACAAGACTAGTGTACCACTGTGGATATCAAAGGGGTGGCTATTGTACACCTGTGTCCCATGTTCCCTTCTGACACCTCCAGTGGTAGACAGGCAACCATCTATGTGGTAGTTAGTGGGTAACATGTTTTGGAATGGGGTATGGTACTGCAGTACCAACACTAGTGTTCTGTCCATGCCTTGGTCACCAGGCACCTGTTGCAATACATTTGCCCCCATGTCCCCCTCTCTCACTCTCTCTTTATATATATATATATATATATATATATATATATATATATATATATATATATATATATATATATATATATATATATATATACATATAAATATATATATATCCATATATATATATATATATACATATGTAAATATATATACATATCTGCATACATGTATATATATCTATATACACACCGCTATATATAACCATATATATATATATATATATATATATATATATATATATATATATATATACATATCTATAGACATTCATATCTATCTGTATACATGTATGTATCTAAATTTATATCTATATATGTACTTGTCTATTATATCTATATGTATATACATATTCTCTATCTATCCATATATCTCTATGTATCTATACAGACCTCTCTGTCTATGTATATCAATATATATATATATATATATATATGTATATATATATATATATATATATGTATATATATATATATATATATATATATGTATATATATGTGTATATATATATATATATATATATATATATATATATATATATATATATATATATACACACACACACACTTCTTAACATCCATTGCTGTACATATACATGCACATGTAGGTACATGGACTGCCCACATTTCATGGTGGGAATATCACTTCTGCAACAGTTGTGAGACATACCATTCTGTAATGATATTGCACACTGTTGTGCATAATGCATTATGCTGTCCTCAAGCCATATAGCTGTAGCAGGCCTCACTGGCTCAGTCCCACAGAAGTTCACCACCACATGACATATACCTGCACTGCATGCTGTTTTCAATGCCACACACTACAACCTACATTGATATGTGCACATAGCAACCTTCAACTACATATGTATGTCCAGCCTTCACTAACAGTTGCAGTATGTCCCTTGCCCTATGCACATATTCATATACATATAGATACAGACTGCTAACACATATGGACGGTTCACAGTATGTAGATTATTAGATTATGTAGTTTACATTACCTTTGTCTCTGACAGCTTTTTTTTTGGATTGCTGGCTTGCTGGCTGGCTGGCTGGCTAGCTGGCTGGCTGGCTGGCTGGCTGGCTAGCTGGCTGGCTGGCTGGCTGGCTGTCTGGCTGGCTGGATGGCTGGATGACTGGCTGGCTGCCTGCATGGCTGGCTGGATGGTTGGCTGGATGGTTGCCTAGATGGCTGGCTGGCTGGATGGCTGGCTGCCTGGGTGGCTGGATGGCTGGATGGCTGGCTGTATGGCTGCCTGGATGGCTGGCTGGCTTGGGTTTTCTTTTTTATTTTGTTTGTTTTATTTGGTCTGTCTCTCTGTCTGTCTGTCTCTCTCTCTCTCTCTCTCTCTCCCTCCAGTTTCTGCAATGATATTATTGCATGTGTGGACTGGCAGTACAGGCTGCTTTTCTAGGTATCTGCACATGTGCATGTGATGGCCTCTGCACCAATTGGTGGCCAGCATTTATTAATTGCATGCAGCCTGCTGTGTGGTAATTGCAGTTCTCACTGTGATTTCAGGACACTGCTATACAATGTTAGGTTAGGTAGGCGTAGGCCTTTCAGTTTTGCAAGGTGGGGACCATGCTGGTTTGCTGTGGACAATGTTGTGTCAGTCAGAAGGTTGGTATGTCTCTCATATCTAAGGCTGTGTTGTAGCCACTGAAATGCATGTTGTACTGAAACCTGACTGTTGCTTTTTCCATTTCACTCTTCTCAGTGTGTATGTTAACTCACACCTGCTAATGCTAACACTGTTTACATGGGAGTATGTACTTTCCTGTGGGAGTTGTGGATTAACTGGTATACAACAGTAGTTCTTGCAATGTGTTGCTATGGCTTCACTATTTTCCCTTTACATTCACTCCTTGAAGGCCTGATATGTGTCTTTACTGGAATGTGTTGCTATGGCTTTCCTATTTTCCATTTACATTCACTCCTTGTAATGCATGATATGTTTCTTTCAGCAGTAAGTTCTTATATGTTTGCTCTGGCTTGGTGGCACTGCATGCAGTCTGGTGAGCCCAAGGTCTGGGGTTTGACACTTACAAGGGTATTTTATTTTGCTGCTGAGCAGTACTAGGGCCTTGTATTTTGTACTAACAATTATGAATATCAGGCACATGCAGTGCTTGTAAACTGCTATACTGTCATTAGTTTTTTAGATGGCTACATCTTTTGATATTTCTGTGTTGTACTCCTACATGAGGGTGTGCTTGTGGGAGTAATTCTACAGCTATTTGCAGAGTGTGTAACAGCAGACAGGCTGATATGGCTGTGTATTTCTGACACTTGCAGGCCTCAGATACTCTCAGGTATATATTTGCCCAGCCTCAGGGAAAGGTACATATCAGTGGGATACACCTGTGATATATTTCAGATATTCTGCAGTTGTGACTGTGGGGTATTTTGACCATATGCATTACTACACCATTTCTGACATGCAAGTAGTGTCTACTTTAACTTATTGACAGTCACCATTACGTGGGATACCCCACCTTTCTGCCTACTGTTAGTACATTTCACAGGGAGTCAGTGGGGCACAGGTAACATTTTTTTGTAAATCAGGGACATCCCTGTAAATCAGTCACATTTGGGAAGTCTGGCCTCATACCTATTCAAATATGGCGGTGTTTATCCTGCTCTAATACTGTGTGGGGTTTGAAAGGTGCTACTGTAACATTATTACCTCCTAGCATGGCTGTTTCTCTTATCATACTAATGTAATGCAATTCCACAAGAATTGCCAGTAAGGATTCAGGGAACAAGCTTTGTGTAATGGCCTTCCTATATACCCTTTACATTCACTCCTTGTATTTCATGATATATTTCTTTTCAGCACCAAGTTCTTGTATATCTGCCGTGGCGCAGTGGTAATTCATGCAGACTAGTGTTTCCAAGGTCCAGGGTTCGAGACTGACAGGGGTATTTTATTTTGCTGATGAGCAGACTACAGGCCTTGTCATACAGAGTGACAAAGGCACTTTTAAGCAGTTGTAAGCGGGTTTGCATGATGCTTACACATGTGCACACTCGCTTAGCTAAGCGCACACAAGCGCACACCTGCTGACTACTGCTTAAAAGTGCTTACTCCCGCTAACACCCACGCTAATTTCTTTTAAAGAAAAGAAAATGGTGAGATAGGAAAGTGGTGAAAAAGGGGGCACAAAGAGGGTAGGACAGTAGGAAAACAAGCTCGGGATGTGCAGGAAGGATGTAGGGAAGGTCCATAGCTGCCCATTTCTTTATCAGCAACAGCTGTGCATGTCTGTGAAATTTGGTGTGAAATTTGAAACCTTCCACCCCTGAGAGAGGGGTGAGGACAACAAAATATGTTGTACTGCCAATTAGAATTATCAGTTTACATGTCCAGTGGACATGTGTGCGAATTGGGCAGCTATGTATGGGGCGTAATTTTTTTGTGGGAGCAGAGTGCCCTTTTTTATTTTTATTTCAGGTGAGAGTGGAATGTAAGATACTGGAAGTAGGTATATTTGGGGAGGTAGGTTGGGGAGGTTAACAGACAAGACAAACAAGACGCATACAGGGGCAGTGTACGACACATGTGGGGGGTAAACACAAATGACGGGGACGGATATTTGGATATCGCAAGCCCATGAGCCCACAGATGGCAACAGTGGAACTGAAATCCCCAGCCATAGGCAGTTACCACTGCACCTTCACAGCCCAGGCCAGGGCTGTGCTGGGAGCTGGATAGGACGGGCAGGCACACCCATGAGTTGCACCACCCTCGCCTCAAGCTGGCGTAGGGGATCAGTCACAGAACGCCTGATCTCACTACGCACCACAGACCGGACCCTATGGAGGGTGAGTGGAGGCTCTCCTCCGGCCACGCTTGCATTGGGGGGACGAGCCCCATCCCCTGCAACGCTTCCACCTGAAAGTGGCACAGGGCCACCGGAGGAGGAGGTCCTGGCCTGTGCACTGGTGCCAGGTGCACTCGCCAGCTGAGGTGCGAGAGGTGGGTCCGCTGGAACCCGCCTTCCCTGTTGTCCTATGTTTAGCAGTATTTTATGGCATTTTGGGTTAGTAACAAACACCATTCAAAATTAGTTGTAACAGCATGCATCAGTATTCCCATTAACCAAACACCCATGAATTCCGAACATTGAGCAGCAAGCATAACACATGCATATTTAGAACAACAGTGCACATTCCAACAGCATGCAGGGTTGATTGGTGGCAACAGGCCATCAGGTTTGGATATGTGAACGGGGCACATGCATCAACGTACATGCAGATATGTATGAACCAACAGGACAAATGTCCATGGGAATTAATTGTGAATACACATACCCGGTTTGGTGTGGAATGGCATCATTTGTGAAAACAGGGTAAGGTAATGAAATTTTACATTAACAACTAAAACTACCTATACATACACTGTACATTCCTAGTAGATGCAGATATATATCCCCTACACGTATTAGTGCAGTTTCCTGTATGTGACCTTAGGAATGTTGGTGATAGGGATGTTACTGCTACATTAATATACATCCCATTTTTATTCATATATGTTCATATCTGGCTGTGTTCAGGTACAGCATCCTGCCACATTTGATTTATATGGGTCTCGACAACTGTGGATGTTCAGCATTTCATACAACCATACTATTTCCATAATGCAAGGGTACAGCAAAATATCCAATTTGTGGGACAGACACAGTTCATGTTCTGTATTTTATTTAACACATTACACTCTTTGGTTGTGGCTGTCTCATTCATTTCATAATGTAATGACTGCAGTATACCTTTATTCCAGACTTATTACAGCTTTCTTGGTAGCTTCAAACTGTCTTTCTCACACTCTCTCAATTATTTTATATTTACATTTCAGACTGGTACTTAATTCTAGGCTTTATTAACATTTATTACTGGTTTACAACAACCCTTTCCAGCTGACTCACTTATTTCATATGGCAGAATTTACAAGGATGTATTTGACACTTGTCTATCCTTTGTTGATTGATTACCACTCATTTTCTGGCTGCAGCAGTTATCTGATATTACAATACAGGTGGAAACTTCTATTTGAGACTTGTTTAATCTTTATTACTGGATTGCATTACACTATTTTCCAGGCTGCATCACTTATCTAATCTTACAATACTAGAAGAATCTTTCTTCTAGGCTTATTTGACCTTTATTAGTGGGTTACAACACTGAACTCTTTTACAGTCTGTCTCACTTATATTATATGACAATACCAGCTAAATAATTACTAACCTGCCTGGTGGCGCAACCTCAGCAGACTATCAGCATAGGCTCGCTGATTCGCAGAATGAACACCTGCAGCTGTAATATAAAGGAAGTAATATCGGAACATACCTCTCCATACTATTGGCTAGGATAGCATTTCTTACATACTTAATTACATGGATACTTACTCAGTAGTGGGGCGTTGGGCATTTGGCGGGCCTCCTGGATCCAATGGTTCAGTCAGTCCTCCTTCTGTCGCTTCAGGTCCGCATGGTAGTGACGGACCTGTTCACCAGTCCTCGGAATGTCTGTGGCACTGGTGAGATCATGTGCCAACCGGTTCCACGCCTCTGCCTTGTACGCACCCCAGTGAACCTGGCCCTGCATGAGTTATGCTTCATGATCATGGACTAGGAGCCAAACCATATATTTTGACTCCTCAACACCCCACCTTTGTGCTCTAAAATGACTTTCCTCTCCTGCACCTGCCATCCTGATGGCAAATGGGTACCACAATCAGTTATGCTGTGAATTCCCGCCTATGGGGCTTATATATGTCGGTTTTCCCACACTTATCTGTGATTGGCCGTTTTGGATATTTATCAGCTTAAAAAACCTGCTTTGTCATGCTTCTATTTCCATTCATTCCTATATATATATGCTAATACTGCATTCCTCAGTACAACTGTCATGGCTTAGTGGTTCAGTACTTTGACTATGGTGCACAGTATCCCAGGTTCGACCCTGGGCACTGCTTTTTTTATTTTACTACTGTCTAGTCAGGCTAGGAGGTGTGTCTGTGTAAAGGCGGCTTTGATACAGCTTGCCCAATGTTGCCCGCTGGTAAGCTGGTTGGCGCGCTGCGCAGCTCCGTGCAAACGGCTTACGCTGGGTAACATGTTATTTAGCTATGAGCACTCATATTATGCTGGGTGAAGCACTGCTGAACTACGGGCACTCATTTTAAGTGTGGTAAAGTGCTGCTCAACTCCGGGCACTCATATTAAACCTGTTAAACCGCTGCTCACCTGCAGGCACTCATATTAAGCTTGTTAAAGCGCTGCCCACCTATGGGCACTCATATTAAGCTTGTTAAAGCGCTGCTCACCTACGGACACCCATATTCAGCTTGCTAAAGCCTTGCTAAGCTATGGGCAATTCTGATCCTTTTTTTATATTTTATTATGTCGGATTTCTTCAAAAATACATGGCCCATTTCATTACATTTTACTTAAATTATAGTTATATATATATATATATATATATATATATATATATATATATATATATATATATATATATATATATGTCAGGGGATTGTTTCATGCTTATTTAAATAAAAATGGAAAATGATGTTTTGGGGGCTTGAACCGTGACTACCTCCTCTTTGGCCAACGTCTCTACCGCTACGCTATTGCTACTTTGCTTAATTTACATATTTAGATCTTATATGCTTTTCAATGTCTGCTAACTGTGGCTGAGTGGAGGGCATACCCGTGCAAATGAGTGCAACTACAGGCAAACATTTTGAAAATTATAAAAAAAAAATTTAACTGCTATTTTTACATTTTACATTACAGTTGGGTTTATAGTCTGTGAGGGCATGTGGTGTTGTGTTCCTTGACATTTCCGCGGACTCGCTCGTGGGTGTTTACTTTCAGGACTCTGACTCTTCTGGGGGCGTGTCCCTTTGCAGAACTTGACATTCAGATATGCCCCCTACTTTCCTACACGGACCGTGTTAGCCTAGGGTATGATTCAGCATGCCCTCATGAATATGCATGGCATGCTGACGTCATACCATTAGACTTCAGCCTCCGTGTAAGACATATTAACTCTTACACAGAGGTTTTGTGAATCCGGCCCTTTATCTCAATGCTGGCAGTCGTATACAGTGCAGTTCACTACAGCCCACACCCTGCACATAGATGTACCCCACAAGTCTAGTTACTTCATGAACTATGTAAATTTCATATACCCAACTGTGATTAAGTAAATGAATAACTACAGAAATAATTTCCACAGCATTATATAATTTAGCTTGTTGCTGTCAGATGCATACAGTGCAATCAATTAAAACCCTCATACTTATGAACACACACACACACACACACACACACACACACACACACACACACACACACACACACACACACACGTGCAAACCAAGCAGCCACTTTATTGACAGTTTACAATTTAAATTTGTGGTTCTGATCAAATACAACAAAAATAATAAATGCTTAATATCCACAGAAACATAGTTTACCTACCTGCTCTCAGACATGTATATATGCACTCAAATACAACTTTAGTGATAGTACACCTTAGATGACTGATTTTCATCGAATGACTGAATAAGGGCATCTATAATAGCTGAGTTAAATATATTTTAGCCTGCAGCTGTTGGATGCATACTCTGCAACCCATTACAGTCCAGCACATCTAAGGATCTGCACCCAAGACAGTCACTTTATTGATTGTGTATACCTCGGAAGGCTGATTATAATGAAATGAATAAATAATACATGAATAAATATATGCATAACTATTAGCCACAGTAAATATGTTTTTGTTTGATGCTGTCAGGCACATACAATAAACCTCATTACATCCTTCAGTCACTCACACACACACACACACACACACACACACACACACACACACACACACACACACGTTACAGTAACATTTTCCGAGTCAAGACATGCACAAGTACAACTTCTTTTGTTGGTTGTATGTGCTTCAGATTTTCAACTGTGATTAAATCAATGGATGCAATGTAAACACTACTTTCTGCAGTAACTTTACAATGTTTATTTTTGCTTCCATGTCATCAGCAAATGCAAAGAAGGGGATTGTGGACAAGACAGCAAACTGAGAGCAGAAACTGGTGAAAGATCTGTGACTGAAAACTTTTCTCTGACAGAAAATCTAATAAAAAATAGAACTTTTTGATACTTAATAAAGTATTCACTCTGGAATTATAGATAAACTCACTAAACTAGGTATATATCCCTATATCACAAGATGGGTTGCCAACTGGCTCACTGACAGAACCCACATTGTGAAAGTAGCAGACTCCAAATCTGACTTCAGACCAGTGACAAATGGAGTACCACAGGGTCCAGTCCTGGGTCCTCTCCTGTTTGGTATCTACTTCTCTGAAGTACAAGCTAACACTGAAGGTCTTTGGCTAATGAAGTTCGCAGATGACTGCAAACTAGGAGCGATAATCGAAACTCCTAACGATGTGGACATCCCACAAAAGAGCCTGACTGAGACAGATGTCTGGTGTCAAAGCCATGGCCTCAAGCTCAGTGCCAAAAAGTGCACTGTCATCCCCTTTGGCAAAAACTCTGTACCCATGAACTATAACATAGGTGGTAGTATACTTAACACCAAAAGTGTGATAAGAGACCTTTGGACACAGGTGGACAGTAGTCTCTCCTTTGATAATCACATTGCCACAGTAGGCAGAAAATTCTTCCACATGGCACATCTCATCAGAAAAGGTTTCTCATCCAGAAAAAAAGAGGTCCTTGTTCCCCTCTACTCGTCACTCATTAGACCCATTGTAGAGTACAACACCCCTTTTGGTATGTACCTCAGAAGACATCTACAACAATTGGAAAGGCCACAGAAATACCTCACAAAGAGGATTAATGGCCTCAAACACATGCCCTACGCAGGCAGTCTCAAAAAACCCCAGCTTTACTCTGTCGCATATCGCCTACTCAGAGGTAATCTCTGCCTAACATACAAAGCTATGTCAAACCCAGAGCTGTTGGACATGCTCCACTTAAAGAAGTCCCAAGCCCTCTGAGCTACTCACTCTAGGGAACTAAACCTTGTCACCACAATAAACAGAACATGCCAGAGGTATAGATTCCTGTCCCAGAGACTTCCCATACTCTGGAATAAACTACCTATCTATATCAAACAAAGCTCCTCATTAGTACTCTTCAAGAAAAATCTTGATGATTGGATGGGAAATAGGAAATTCACCCTGGGGATCACGTCTGTGGCTCTGCTCGACAGGGGCACAGGAAAATAATTTAATATAGAAAGTATACTCATTTGTCTATTTGATAGGCAAACTAGGAACTTCTGTATCACTGGTAGATTGAGATTTATTATGAATATCGATATAGTTACCATAGTAGACTTGTTTCTGTTTTTATTATTTACGGATTTAAGTAGTTTAATTTGTAGAAAGGAATAATTCAAATAGCGCGGAATGTTAAGACAATGTTGGAGGACTACATTGCAGTTTTATATACAACTACATTAATGCGGTGAATAAATGTGGCATATTATGCCTTGGTAAAAGAAATCTTCTCAAATACACAGTATGGTTAATTGTAATCTATTATCTATTATAGTAAATGGATTAAATAATGGTGGTAAAAATAAATCATTAATGAGATATCAGATAACTTCAAGGAAAGGTATGGAAAGTGAGTATTTTTCTCTCTTTTTAAAATGGCATATGTAACCTTTTATTAGAATCAGTTAAACATGCACATTAATTAGTGATCAAGATTGTGCATCTCTAACTGCGATGGAAAAAATATTATTTTAAAGTTGGGAACACTCATAGGGGTTTTAGGCATGACAGGGAGTGCTTACTTAACAGACTAGTTCTATGTTTGCATGCTGTAAGAATATATAAGCTGGACTACAGACACAAATGTGTTAAAACCTACTCTGCAATTTCATGCTTACACATTTGCTCAAACAGCAAAATCTGAATTCAAAGAGAGGGTTGAAAGTGCTAGAATGAGGTAAAATAGTAAGAATCATTATATTTTTCACAATAAATACAAGCTTAATTTTTCTACCCTTAAGCTTAATGTTCACAATGTTTTGATGACAGTCGCATTATCTGAAGGGATACACTCAAAACCCTTTTCCAGTAGTCGTCTCTGTTGTTCAAAATACATATGTAAACAGATAGCCACTATAGGGGCAAAATGGACTTATATAGGTCTAGAGAAGCATCAGAACCAGTAATAGGACACAGGAACTATTGTAGTGGCAAAACCTGAAACACAGAAGAGAGAGAGAGAGAGAGAGAATGACCCATTAAAGCTGGCTACAGTAGCTACAGTGAAGACATGGTAGTTCTGTATTGGGGAGTGTTCCAGACTCAGATTTGTAAGATAACAAATGTAATGAAAGGCAATGAACACAGATATTAAATGTATTATAACAAAAATATTAACTATAATCTTGGTTCAGTTCCTTCATATTTTAAAGTAAGATCACATGTACTGTCTGGAAATCAGCCATGGCACATCTACAAAATTCAATCCAAAGTTCACAAAACGTTTGCAGATAAGATGGCAAATTTGCCCACCCCTCATACAAACGTGCAGGGCAAAAGATTTAGTTCACTATTTAAAAAGCTGGGACAATATCCACAATGTCCCATTGATTCAGAGGAATTCACTTCGGAATCTCAAAATTCCAAAACATTGAATCTCATATGATCAAAATCATATGATCTATGTTTCGGAATATCAAAATTCTGAAACAACCCCCCCCAAAAAAAAACTAAATGTTTATGCAGGGGGCAAGCCCCCCCCCACACCCCCACTACTTAAATATACCAACTCTGAGATCACACTACAGCGAGAGTGAGGAAAAGGGAAATCTCCAGTTCCGCTCTGTATGCAGATCTTTGTTCAGAATTTTGAAATTTCGATCATATGGTCACAACCATATGAAATTCGAGATTTCAGAATTTTGACATTCTGAATGGAACACATTCAAAGTTGTAAGGAAGGGGGAAGAAGTTCCTTTCCAACACTCTGGCACAGGCTTTTTTAGTGACACTGAATACTGCATTTTCATGCAGGACATTCTTTTTCCATGGGTGGGAAACACCATATGACTTTGCTGGTTCTACCCCACCTTCCACATAGTAATGAAGCTTCATGGTTGCCATGATAAAATAATACCTTTCAATTCATTTAATTGACCTCAACCCTCAGTCATAGCTGCAGCCTTAGCACCATACATGCTAGTCTAACACATTGTCCCTTAACCAGGGACCATTTTTGATGGAAAGGATGCCAATTCTTTAAATGAAGTAAATAATTTGAGTATGTTGGTTTTCTAAATATAGTGGATTCAAATCCATTAATGTTTCTTCTCTTAGTTAATGAGACATGCAAATAATTAATCTGATCTTAATAATAATTCATAGTAAATTTTATAAAAACAATAGTGGTATGAATATACTGAAAAAACTGATTCAATTTATCAACCATACCTGTCCAAAATATCACTATTTCATCTAAAAATCTTCCATACAGGGACCAGTTGTTCTTAAATTCTGAAGAAAAAATATACATATGGTGTCACAGGATGAAACATTTAACCAGGAAAGCCTTATATTGAGGGAAATTTTTGTAAAGAGTGTGTACCCTGTTGATTTCTTGAGTGGTATATCTTAAGACACGGTTTATAAAAGATCCACAGGTTACTATAGACCACTGTTGGGTAGGGGGTTACACTACCAGGTTAAGAAAGTATCTGAAGGCCAGAAGAATTTCCAAGGTTACTTTAACAGAGCCCTTGTTTTTGTCTTTAATACTAATTTTTTTTTTGAAATTACAGGAGTTGTTTTAAATAACTGGAATATTTTTTCTATTAACCAGAAATATTTCACTATGGTGAGAAAAGTACCTAGGATTGTTCATAGGAAGGATGTATGTTTTAAAACATTATTGGAAAGATCTAAACCCTCTGGTGAAAATGGCAGTATGTCCAATGTAAACATGTTATGGAAGGGTCTACCTTCCATATATATGGTTATGAGGATGCTAAATTTTGTCATAAGTATTACTATTTCAGTACTGGGGTGGTCTACATGGCACAGTGTCAACAATGCACCTGTTTTTACATTGTTAAGACTAAACAGCCATTCAGAGCTAGGATTTATCATCATTATTACAACATTAAAAAACAAGATGACCATAATGCCTTATTCAAACATATTGCTGCTTCTAGTTTCCACATATTTAGGTTTTATGCCATTGATCATGTGGAATTGGGTAACTGGTAGGGGGAGGGGACATCGGATGATTTCCTGGAGTTGACAGAGCTTAAATGGTAATTGAAAATGAATGCAACTATGTTCCCAGGTTTGAACGATACGACTTCCACTGGCAGTGTTTTATGTTTGAAAGCAACCTTTTGTCTATGAATATTTTATTAAAAAAGCAGGGTTTTAAAGTTTATTTTACGGTTGGTTCCATGTATCAATTTTATACAAGGAGGTTTAAGAATTGGTATGTAAGAAATTGTTTTGAGGGAATGTATGTTTAAGTCAAATTGGATTACCTGATTTTTATGATCATGTGATTTAATGGAGAGGCATATAAACTGTGGTAGCCTGAAATTTTAAGTGTTCTAATGAAACCCGTGTTACCTGGATGAAAGTGCTAAACTTGTGACAATAAAAGGGTGTTAAATTACATTCCACTCCTGGCTTTACTTTTGCTTTCCTTTAGTATCTGCATACTCAGTGGAATTAACTGGGTTTGGTGGGTATTTGAAGCTTGCCAGTTTATCACTTAGGACTATGTAGTTTGTCATTTCTAAAGATACCTTAGGTGGAAGGAATTTCTTGTTTAAATTTTGTTTTGAAGGAGGCAGCTTTATATATATATATATATATATATATATATATATATATATATATATATATATATATATATATATATATATATATATATATATATATATATATATATATATATATATATATATATATATATATATATATATATATATATATATATATATATATATTCATGTGTGTGTGTGTGTGTGTGTGTGTGTGTGTGTGTGTGTATGTATATATATATATATATATATGAATGAACTGAAAAGAAAGCTGACAACAAACAACTGTAGATATTCAGATCAGAAGGTGACTCCTTCAGTTTGCATGAGTAAGACTATAGATACAGTGGGTAGCACAGTGTTAACCATCTTTCAGACTTTAAGCAGTCATACAGTCCTGCAGGAATACTATATTTGCAAGGCCCCCATACTTGCTCAGGGCAACTCATGAAGAATAACTCAAGATCAGAAGAGGTAATACCCTTTTTTCTGTTTTTCCTCTATTTATTGACAATTAATTGAATGATTAATTGATTAATTAATTGATTACTATATTTGTTAATTAGGAAGTTCCAGCTGGACATTTCCTGGTTCTTTGGCTAGCTGACCTAGGTGTGCCTCAATTTACATCCAAGACGAACAGACCTCAAGGCTCGTCAAACAGTATGACATGCTTGAGCCATGTCCAACTTACCATAAGTAAAGTTTCACACCATATCTTTGTAAGTTATAGGTCACCTCTTCATGACCCAGGAAGTCCATACCACAAACTTGAATGAACTGAAAACACTCCAAATTCAATCTAATACAATATTCATGGATGACTATATCAACATTAATTGGAATCAGACACAACCTCTGGTCCCAGAGATTCCTGACTTTGATTAACACAATCTTACTGGAACAGCTAATCTGCATTACCATCAGGGGCTCAGGTATCTTTGACCTGGTCCTCACAAACATGAGGGAATGATGCACTCCCCTAATATAAAGTTCTCATTGGTCAGGTCATATCACAGAGCTGTCTCCTGTAAAATAAATATTAAGCCTGGTACCCCTGATAATACAGGAACATTTAAAAACTATTCCAAGGCTAACTTAATCCTACTAATCAACAGTCTAGTAGAATTCCAGACCTCGCCAAACCTTGAAACACAGCTGCCTATGCAGAATTGTTTACAGACTCCCTGTGCAATCATGTACATAGTTGAAGAGTGACAGCTGTATCTACCTAAAATAAATATAGGACAACCTCCAAAAACAAGCAACCCTTATAAAACCCCAGTATAAATAAGTTGTATAACAAAATAAAAAAAAAGAAAATCCTGTCACAGTACAGATAGGGCCTTGCCCACCAGGGTAAAAACTTCCTCTTCTGTCTGAACAAGCAGTTTATGGGACCTATTCAAGTCAACCAAAGCCAAATTTGAGATAAAATATCCTCCCAAGCTAAGAATAACCACAAGGCTTTCTTCAGTTATGTCTGCATTCCTAAAGGCAACACCCAACAATGTGATGAGCTAATGGTTAATGGAACTTACCTATAGGGAGCGAGAGGATACAGAAAATTTGCTGGCCAATAAGTTTAGCTCCAGGTTCACCCCCATTTCCTCCAGTCATGCCCCCCCCCAGGAAATACCCTCTACCATTTTTCAACCAACTATCACTATGGAACAGATCCTCCCTAAGCTCTCTATGGCTAAAAACACTACTTCAATAGATTCTGATATCATCCCAGGATGCTGCCTAAACAACATCAAACATTGACCTGTCAGGCCTGCTAGAATCTCTATTTAAGCATAGCCTGTAGCCTGGATCTGTGCCATACAAATGGAGGACTGCAATGGTTATCCCTGTATACAAGAGGGGAGTGTCCCATGGACCTGGGGAACTGCAGACCCTTAAAGTATGACTAGTCTTGTATGCAAAGCCATGGAAAGAACCATCATGGATCTGATAAATAACTAGGAAGGAAAACTACAGACACTGGACTCTACCCAGTTTGGTTATGTCAAAGGCAAGTAATCCTACTTAACCTTGTGGAATTCTTTGAGAAACTTACTAAAACTATGGAAAAGGTCAAAAGTGTGTACAGTGTCTACCTTGACCTGACCGAGGCATTTAACACAATACATCACTCAGGCATTGTAGATAAGCTTACAAAATTAGGCATATACCCCTATTTCAGCAGATTGATTGTAGCTGGCTCACTGACAGGACACAAGAAGTTAGGATAGGTAATCCACCCCCACATTCACTAATGGAGTCCCACAGCAATTGGTGCTGGAGCTGCTCCATTTTGGTATTTACTTCTCTAAAGTCAAGGCAAATATCAAGGGCCTTTGGCACTAAGTTTGCAGATAACTGCAAACTAGGCATTGCCCTTGTATGCCCTAAAGACACAGATACCTTTCAAGAGAGCTTGATACAGATAGACTAATGGCTGGTGCCAAAGCCATGCACTAAAACTCAATGAGAAAAAAATGCATATTAGTACCTTTTGGTAAGATAGCCATCTCTGGAAATTACCAGAGTGATAATACCCCCTAAAAGTAGACCCAGTAGTCAGGGATCTGAGAATGCATGTTGACAGTAACCAGACCTTTGGGTACCATTTGTCTACTTTGATGAGAAAATCATTCTGTATTGCAGAAATTATAAGAAATAGCATGACATCCAGGTCTAAGGAAGTCATTGTTCTGGTGTACTCAGGTCTCTTCAGTCCAGTCCTTGAATACAATACACCGTTTGCCATGTATCTGACCAGGTACTTGCAACAGCTTTAGTGACCACACAGGTTTCTTGAAAAAACAATACAGGGAATAAAGAACAAATACTTTGTGGACTGTCTCCAAGTCCTATTTCCCTGATGAGTGGAAATCTATGCCTAGCTGACAAGGCATTCCATTATCACACACTGATGGAGCTGCTGAACATCTACAAATCAAATAGCATCAGAAATACACAATCCAAGGGCCTAAATCTCATCTGAAACATAAACAGGACATGTTGTAAGAAGGGCGGATGTGTTTCTCAAACATTATCACTTTTCTGGACCAAGCTTTCCATCCATATGAAGCAAAGCTCATCCCTAACACTTTTCAGATATAACTTGGGCCAGTGATTTACCCCTGGTTTACCACTTATGACCCTAGCAGACAGGGCAGCCTATGAAAGCTTGATGTTTACAAGCCTTTATTGCAACTCATTAAAATTCCTTAGGATATTCACAGATGTCAGCAATACTTTAGTAAAGTTGAGGATAAGTTTGGTTAGGCTCAAAAAATGCTCTTGGGGCAATAGCCTAGTAATCACTAATGAGTCTACAAAGGTGTGGAAGGCACTGTAGCCCTGCACTGCTTAAGTGACCTTGGCAGCTTTAAACCTAGTCTTAGTAGCTGTATAGGTTCATAGGTGTGTACTAGGCTAATGGTCCTGGAGCCTTTACAAGCCTAGCCCATAGGATTACACTGGCATCATGCCACCCAACCTTAGTTCCCAGTGCCTCTGTTGAGTAAAGCCACTGGAGTGATCCCTGGGGTGAATTTTCTATTTCCCATCCATTCATCAAGAATTCTCTTGAAGAGGACCAGTGAGGTGCTCTGCTTGACATGTATGGGAAGTCTATTCTATAGCATGAGCAGTCTCTGGGTTATGAACCTGTCCCTCCAGCATGTTCTGTTGATTGTGGTAATGCGTTTGAGGTCTCTGGAGCATGTGGTGTGGAGGGATTGGGATTTCTTTAGATGTAGCATTTCTAATAGAGCTGGGTCAGACATGCCTTTGTAAGTCAAGCAGAGATCACCTCTAAGTAGGCGATATGAGACAGAGAATATTTGGAGTTTTTTTAGTCTGTCCATACAGGACAAATGTTTAAGGCCTAGGATCCTCTTCATGAGGTACTTTTGCAGCCTCTCCAGTTGTTGCAGGTGTTTATTCAGGTACATGCCAAATGGGACATTGTATTCAATGACTGGCCTAATGAGGGAAGAGTAGAGGGAGACAATGACCTCTTTCTTCCTGGATGCAAAACCCTTAGTAATGAGATATGCCACATAGAAGGACTTTCTGACCCTGTTCCCAGATCTCTTATAATGCCTTCTGTGTTTAGTGGACTACCATAAATGTGGTAATTCATGGGAACCATTTTTTTTCCAAAGGGGATGACGAAACGTTTTTTGGCATTAATCTTAAGGTCATGGTTCTGACACCAGCCGTTGGTCTCAGTGAGGCCTTTCTTTAGGATGGCAACATCACTTGGGGAGTTAACAGCTAATAAATAAAAATAGGTGGTCAATGCGCCCAAACTCACACTAATAACCACAAAAACAGGCACAGCAGATCAGCAAGAGATGTTTAATATCACTCCATGAACAAACCGCACAATACAAAAACAATAACGCTGCTACAGTTCTCAGTGCATTTTCATCGACATGCACTTAATCAGAAAAGCTAAACAGTGCTCAGTGTGTGAAATTTATAAGTCAGCTGTTATTTGAATCTACCAATGATATCTCCTAATTAGTTAAAATGTTAATACATTCAATTAACATCCTTATTATTGAAATTACAGATTTCTCGTCAGAGTCAAAAAATAAATAAATGAAATCGATACTTGTTAAATGTTTTATACAATGACACAATAAATTTAAATACTTAAAAGAACGTTAAAAACCTAAAAAATAACCCTCAATATATATAAATGAATATTTAAAGAGTTCTTCAACACAAATAATAACACAATATCACCATCTAGTGGTGAATCAAATACTTTACATTGAAGATTACATAGTTGAAATGTATATCAATAAATGTGTGCTTTAAAATAGCCATTTTAATTAATATATAAAAAGCATATGTACCTGTTTACAAAATGTTTAAAAACATATACATTTTTTTTATGTGTATAGAAAAATGTATATAAGGTGTATATAAAAAAAAAAAATATATATATATATATATATATATATATATATACAAATACAACTAATGTATGGGTGAGTAGTTAAGTCGTTATAACTTGGCTGATCTCAATTTTAATACAAGTTTTAAAGAGATAATTTCATTTAAACCTGGGTGACTGCTAGCTTCAAGCATCAATTGCCAAAATAACTCTCTGTATTGTAAACAGGCCTCCCAACGACCACCCCTAGGATCTGGGGGTACTACCTCTATGAAGAAGAATAGGAACTTGGCAGATTTACATATTAAAGTGTGTTTAAACAATGTGTTGTTTGTATTTTCCTTCCTTACATCATATAGGTGCTTGTACACCCTTTGTCTCAGCCCTCTCTCGGTTTTCCCAATATAAAAGGAATCACAGACCTCACAGGTCACCATATATACCAAACCACAAGTATTGCAATCTGCAAATCCTTTGGTGGTGATAATTTTACCTCTACCTTTCAAAAATATTTTCTCACTTTCCCTAACGTTGACACAATAATGACAATTTCCACAATTGTGTGTACCTAACTTATTAGAGAGATGTGTGACCTGTTTTCCACCCTCAAGTATATTTTTAATGTTATGTCCTTTTTTGAATACTACTTTTAAGGGTTCTTCAAAATTCAGATTAAAATCTGAAAAACTGGCAAACCTATTTCACTTGTCATTAATAATGTTTTTGACTATATTAGTTTCGCTACTAAAAGTAATAGTCAAAGCTGAGTTATAATGTTTTCGATCTACTGGAGAATTAATTTTAGTGTTAGTATTACTAAGAATTTTTGTTGAATTCCTCAAGATAGGCAAAAACCTTGTGGTCCTTGCTAATTTGACTTCTTCTATCAGCCTTTCTAGCAAATCATCAGGGTAACCTCTTTCTCGAAACATATTTGCAATAAATTCACATTCTGTTTGGAAATCTGTCTCATCTGAGGTCATCCTGCTAGCTCTTACTAGCTGGCCCTTGACAATTGCCTTCTTTTCATAAGGGGGATGAAAACTAGAAAAGTGCAAGTAAGTGTTGGAAAAGGTCTCGTTCCTTTATATTTTAGATTTCAACCCCTGATTTGTTCTCTGTATGCTCACATCTAAAAAACTAAGTTGGGAACTATCTATTTTGTAAGTAAATTTTAGAAAATCAGTAGTACTTGAGACATATTCATAAAACTCAAGAAACTGGTCAGCAGTACCATTCCAAAAAGACAAATGTCATCCAAAAAACAACCATAGTAATTATATTCTATTCTATCCTAATTCTTTTGAAATGGGAATTAAATACAAATTTGTTTTCTCAACTGAGTAATATAATGTTGGCATATATGGGGGCACAATGTGCACCCATGGCTACACCCTTTAATTGTCTATAGTACTCACCCTGAAAGTATATAAAATTATTTTTCAAAATTAAATCCATAAAGAATCAAACAGGTACGAAACTTGTCAAAAGAAATGGAAATTTGACTCTCCAAAAATTGCTCAAACCATAAAGACATGTTTCATTGGGAATACAGGTAAATAAGTCTACCACATCCAAAAGAAATAAAAAATGGCATAGTTGTTTTTTTGTAGGGCATCAATGTGTTTCAAAGAATCCCAAGAGTCTTTTAAAATGTTGGAATGTTCCATTATAAATGGCTTCAAATGGAAATCAATGTATTTAGCTAGGGGGGCTGTTAAAGAGCCCTCCGCTGTAACAATGGGTCTAAGAGGTGGGTCCAAATGGTTCTTGTAGACCTTGGGTATACCAAAAATAGAAAGAATTTTTGGTTTCTCAACATGCAAGTAATTGTAAGTTTCTAAGTCAATGAGCCCCTCAAGAAGTAAGTCATTTAGACATATTGAAACTTTCCTTTTCACAATGTTAAACTCATTCAGGGACATTCTTTCATATGTGTTTTCATCATTAAACATACTTAGCATTTTGACTTCATAGTCTATTTGGTCCATCAGAACCACCCCTCCTCCTTTGTTGGGCTTCATAACTCTGAGACTGTTGTCTGTTCTACAAGAATCAAGGATGTTGAATTCATCCTTTGTGAGGTTGGGGGTACTTTGTTAAATTTAAGCTCATCTCTGAGACACTTCTCTAAAACATTTTCAAAATTTTTAAGCTGTGGATGTAACGGTGGGTTAAATGTACTCTTTTTCTTTAAAATACTAGTACTCTCTCTTTTGTCTAAGCCATTAAAAAGCATCTCAAAGTTCTTTTGTCTCACAAACATTTTGACATCCACCAATAAATCTACCATGTTGGCTTTGACCCTGGGAATACCTTTAGAAAACAAGTTGAAATGTGTTTTAGTGACAGTGAGATTAGTGTAATTGAATATTTTAAAACCTTTATAACTGTGTACACATTCATTGATAATTATATCTTCTACAGTTTTTATTTCCACTGCCTGTTCCTTCGTTTTTGGTAAATATTCCGGTTGTTGTAATTTACGGGTTCTTTCTTTTTCAACCTTTCCGATCTCCGAGGGGAAGGGTATTCTAAAGGGTCAATTTCATTTTAAAATTGACCTTGGTCATTACACATATCATGGTTGTCAAATACCTCATTGTGTGCCACATTTTCATAATTGGAATATTTATTATTATTACCCCCCGCTATATTTGGTAAAGGGTATTGTATGTTATTACCATATTCAAACATATCTCTATCAATTTTCTTAGCTTTTCTTTCAAATACTTTCATACATTTTGACTCAACATCCTTCAACATGTCATGATATTTGTTTTTCTCAGTTTCAATACCAAATAATAAATCATTCACAATTTTCTGATTAATTTCATCTATTGTAACATGTAACTTCAACATTTCTACTTCATTGTTGGCTATGATGGCTTGCATAATGTCTAAACCGCATCTGTCAAATGCAGTAACTAAATCTTTATGAAACTGTGAACCTTCCCTAACTTTACTGGGATATTTACACACTCAAAGCCCCTTAGGGACTATATTGGATTGAATACAATATTTCAGATATATATTGTCCATTTCCATTGATTTATATTTAAAATATAGACTGTTCATTTTAGACAAATAATAAGTTAATAATAGCTCCCAACTTGCAATCTTCTGCAAAATTTGTCAGCCAGAGTCCCTTTGTGTTGGCCTGGACTTCAGAGACGTAGATACCAAACAGGAGAGGACCCAGGACCGAACCTTTTGGGACTCCTCTCATGACTGGTTGGCTGTCTGACTTGGAGTCAGCTACTTTCACACTGTGGGTTCTACCTATGAGTCAGTTTGCAACCCACCTAGTGATACAGGGGTTGATGCCTAGCTTAGTGAGTTTTTCTGTGATTCCTGAGTGGGGAATGGTATCAAAGGCCTTGGCCAGATCAAGGTAGGCTGTATGAACCACCTTGCCTTCATCCACAGCTTTGGTGACTGACTCAAAGAAGGTGACCAAGTTGAGCAGGCATGATCTACCCTTCACAAAATCAAATTGAGTTTGGAGATTCCCTATATCCTTGTTTATTAATAGGTTCATAAGATATAGATGTCTATATTCTCCAGAATGAGGAGAGTTTGCAAGGAGTGCACTTTACTGTTCAGACTTCCAGCACTGAGCAGTAAAACCTTTAGATTATGCTGAGTCAGTTTAGCTAGGTATGTCTATCAGGTTGGCAATGACAAAAAAGCATTATCGGTGTAGACAAGGTTTTAACCAATATTTATAAACCTGGGGGGGGGGGGGGCAGGTGCAGACCATCCCTAGCAAAGCAGTGTGGTCTCTCTATCATATCCCCCTAGGGAGAAAAATATTCTACCCTCTTGGAGTGACAATAAAAACTAAAACAAATATTAAACTCAATAATCTTCTTTTGGCACTGTGGCGTCATTCCTCATGAAGTTAGAATGCTGTTCAATGTTAGGCTCAAACACGCCAGTTACACACAGTCTAAAAGCTCTGTTATGTCTGTCTTCGTATAGTCCTGTGAGGTATGTCTCAGGTTTTTTACACTCACATGGACTATAACAGAGTCATACTGGGATTTGTGGTGCATTGACTACAGTTCATGCATCATCAGGTGGATCCTGGCCCTGGACAGGCACCTGACCATGAACCTCTCCTTGCTCAGTCTAGTGAGTAGGGCATCTGTGTCTCTCACAATAGTCTCTCCTATGACTCAAATATTGTGTTGTGTGGTGGTTTGCCTTATGGGCTTATAGGTTAAGACTCATTGAAATGATGGTGTGTGTGTCTTAGCAGAGAGTTCTAGATGTTGGTGAGGCTATCTATTTTGTATGTGACATCTGGGAGGCATTTGAAGTTTTGGAAGATTATATTTAAAAGCCTTACCATATAAGGGTCTATGTGTCTAGTTCACATTATGTGTTGGTCACTGACAATGTCTTTGGTGTTATTTGTGTAGTAAGTAAAAGCCTTACCTTTGATGATACTATGCAATTACCTCTATCATATACAGAATCAGTTTGTTTCAGAATTAGATGGTTGTTAGTAAACATTAGACAATTGCTACATTGCCTCAGTATGCCAAATCCATCAGCCTGGCTACTAAGATAGCAGAAAAGTGCAAATCCATGGATATATATCCTTAATTTGTGTTTTTTTTTTACTAGTGGATGGTACAAGAGCAGTTAAAAACTGGCTACTAGGTTATTTATAGCTGTAGGGCTATGCTCCTTGACAAATAAGCCAGTACTGGGAAGATTCCCGAGGTGACCTCTCATAGAGAAAAATTCAATTCAAAGAACTTGCAGCTATACAGGGCAGTGTGAGGCAATGCTGTGTAATGAGCAGTGATGCTCAAACACATTGACTTTATAGCAGCACAGAGAACTACTAAAATAAATAAAATGCCCTCTGGCTAACGACCAAATTGCACTAAAGGCTAGCTAAAAAGATTCCCAGTTCGGAGACAGATCAGGCTTCCTCCCACTGACACAATAATCCAAACATGATCCCACTTAATGCAGACTCCCTTTAGCAAAGCCAAAAGTGCAGGAATGTAACAATTAAGTAGCAGTAACAAATACAAAGTAGCAAATTATAGAGCAACGCGGTCTGGAAGGCATCCCAAAAGTGCAGATCTCAGCAATTAGCAAACAATGCAATACTAGGGCACTTTAAAATGATTGAAAGTATAAAAATCAGAAAATAAAACAGAAATGAAGTAGCATCACTTCAATACAGTTAAATGAAGTGCAAAACAGTAAAATAAATCTGTTATCTGCCAGTAATGACACAGGATTAATTCAAGACCCTCTCAGATGTGAATTGTCCACCAGGGTATGCAAGTTCCACCTCTATTGCGTGATGATGTGCATGTATGTGTGTGTGTGTGTGTGTGTGTGTGTGTGTGTGTGTGTGTGTGTGTGTGTTTGTGTGTGTGCATGTGTGTGTGTTTACCTATATGTCTGTATTTATAATCATTTCACTGCTGAATCACAAAGTCCTGAGGCCAGAAATTAAAACCACATATATCTGTAGCACAATATCCTGTAAGAAACGCTTTTAAAAACAAACTTCACCATTAAAATAACACATAAAGGTCATGTTTCTGCATGATGATAATTCAGAAAATACCCTTCTTGTAGGAACTTAGCTACCAATCCAGGATACTTAATTTTTCTCAAGGATGCAAAATTTTATGATTACAATATTATCTGCTTCCATGTAAACCCAACCCAAGTATTACCTTTATTACAGTAGTGCTATGCAACACAATTTACAATGGTTTGCCAGCTGCATTCTGTTAAACTATGTTTTTAGCCGACAATTTTGATTTTTTTTACTATGATTGTGGTATTTTCAGTTCCAAGGATTTGACTCCAGGAAATTATGATCACGTAAAATGCATACACACAAGTACACTTACACACACATGTACATATATTAATAATAATTGGATAATAAATAAAACTGTTCTTGCATTCTATGCAGTATTTCAGCAGCTCACTGTATTTGCAGAACTATTAATATAAACCATATAAGATAACAAGACATTAAGGAAAACTGCAAGGCACAGTTGGCTATTGGAGTGGTTAGCACCTGGCCTTCTAAATTTAAAAATGCAGTATATATGGTGCAAAAGTGCATGAAAATTAGTCTGTCATATTTAATACTACTACTCTTGAGTTTTTCTTCAAAATGAAGTTAAATGTTTTGTAAAAGTATGTTGCAGTGCTTGTCTTATGAATTCTTTAGAATTTAATGTTCCATTTTTCTTGACTGAATCAAAACTTATTACATAAATTCAAATCCCTGTCTAATGATCACACTGGATGCAGATATGAATTGATTTAAGTTGCATTGCAGAATATCTTGGTTTGTGCTTAGGCCAACAGCTTATACTCATTCTCACTATAAACTGTATCCATGTGTCTGCAGCCAAGCTTACTTTTCTAATTCAATCCTTTACTAATTCCTTAGATGGAAGAAGTAACTGCTAAACATATTAATCTTCCCAGTAAGGCATGTAGACTAAGTAATGCACAAAATCCATGAGGACAAGCAAGTAATATAAGAAAATATACATTATGCAAACTTGCCCAGAATAACCTGCCCTGGGCTAATGAATTGAACTGTAGTTAATGGCGTTGGCTAGCCTTCTTTTCAGTGCACTTTTACTACTGCCAATTTTGTCTGGTAAATAAAATGAAAATGTTGCCCCCTGACAGAATTCACTGGCAGCTAAAACATGATCCATAGTGTTAAGTATTATGTATCTTGGGTAGAAGTTGTTTGGCAGACCCCCAAGTTAAGGCTATAGCATGGTTACATAGCTATAATATTCTGGCTCACTTTTGGGAAAGCAACACACCGTCTGTTTCACTGATGCATGTCAGGTATTGCATTTAATAATGAGGTCTGCCTTAGTGGATCCTTTATTATTTGTGTTGATAAAGACAGATGGCAGTATGCCAAAAGAATAATGTAAACCAATATCTTGATATGAGTTACTCTGTTGTGGAAAGGTGATAAATGTTTTTTTTTTTTTTTCTGTGATACTTCTGCACAGAGAATTCTCATTTGGAAATAGATTTTGCTTTTTTATGAAATTAATAAATTCTTAATACAAAAATTATAACTAAGCTTTGTAACAACAGGCATAAGAACATTATGTTGAAGAACAGATCTTTTGGAATGCATCTGAACTCAATCAACTCTCACTTGCAGAATGCACATTCAATTAAAAGTCAGATAAATTCGTTCAATGCTTGACACTCGCCAGAAAAGGAACAGATGAGAACAAACTACTAGCTGACAGAAACCAAGGCATATTGCTATGGTTTGTAGATATCAATGCCTCTTGTGAATAGCATCAGGTTGTAATGTGGCTTTGTACACTGAACACTGACTTGATCTGTAATAAACAAAATGAAAGCATCTCCTTGTGTGTTTGACATGCCATTAACTTTATCAGCATTAGAACAGGACCACTGGTTCCCCAACACATATATCCAGTTACATTTATGTATCCTTACAGCATTTTTCCACAACTGATGTTCTGTGTCTTTGTATGAGAACAGAAGAGGTGAAACACCAACAGCATGTGGGTATCAAAACACACACTAGTCCAGTATGCATACGTGTATGTGCCATGCGCCTATATGCATCTGTTTGTGTGTGTGTCTTTATCTCTCTATCTGTATATATCTGTATCTAGCTTTATATATAAATATATATATATATATATATATATATATATATATATATATATGTGTGTGTGTGTGTGTGTGTGTGTGTGTGTGTGCGTGCGTGTACGTATGTATCTTTCTATGTATGTGTGCATGACATTACGAGGAAAACCCACTTTGTAGAGAATTGTATCAGTGACAGAAAATCACTGATGCTGCACATTACCAAAAAAACCCCCAGCTGATTGTGCCATATTACATCAAAAACTGATGCCAGAAACAGTAAATACACAGAGACTCAAAGAACAATGTGACATCCATCAAAACTGCACAAAATACAAATTGCAATTATACAGAATACCTTGCACAGAAGCAAAACACTTGCTAGCAGTGCAGATTTAATACATGAAGATAAGAAATAGAACATTAATTGACATCCACTTTATAGTATTGATACAGAAGATCCTTTGTGAACGCCACACACATCAAAGCAGGGATACATGGTGAAACCAATAAAGGATTTACAGATGTTCCCACTGTGTAAGAGACATGGGCTTCAAGTCATCCAGTGTAGACATCATAACTATGGCAGTTGAGAAGGTGTTGAAGTTGTATAAGTCTCTGTTAAAGATAACATTATCAATGTGTTCTTTGTGTAGCAGTAACTTGTGGTGCTTCATTGCACTCATCAACTCTATCCTCTCTGATAAGATCATCCATCACTGCTTGAAGATCTACTAATTGCTTTCTCAAAAGACATTGCAGACTTCTATGTCCTACCCAGGAGGAGTTTTGCATCTCTGGGAGACAGCAGTCATTTAAAAAAGACACATTCCAGAAATTAACAGGAAAAATTAGTAAGAAAGTAGTTTAAATACATCCTCTTACACATCTCCCCAAAAATATGCACCTCCTCAAAGTAGTTTAGAAAACCAAATGAATAGGCAGAAAAGCCACCAATAAATGAAAAATCTACCAAGACTCATAATGATGAAGACCCGCAACTGGATTAGTGGTCAAATATTTTTATTCTTCTCTTTAATCCACAAAAGACTTCCTCAGAACAAAATACACATTCAACTCAAAATTTTATAACAATCACATCAATTAAAACTTGACCGATAAAATTAACCTTTTAATTAGTCAATAAAAAAATGCTATACTTGATAAAACAACACATAAGAACCCTGCACACGTATCTTAAAAAAGTATAATAAATAAAAATTCATGTTTCAATGCCTAATTTATTTACTTTCAGCCTTTAGTTTAGAAAACCTAAGCTTGCCTGTGGAATTGCCTGTGGAAGGTATGGGAATAACCTTATAACCTTATCATCTTTGAGAAAAGCTAATACAAGGAGTTTGTTAACTGATATTTGGAAGCACTAGTCAGGCTTGTACAGTGAGGACAAATCTAATAATTGTAGATTCTCCAGGACGTTCTGCAAGTACTGAAAAAAACAGCCTTTGCTCTCAATAAATCCAGTATATTTATTGATACTTTTAATGTCTGCCAGTTTGAAATTGCATAATAAAAGGGAGTCAGGTAGCAGGTATTAAAGTGATGAAAGACTCCTTTCCACAATAAACCATATGCTCTTCAGGATTAATACATATAAACATGTATAAAAAAGCACAGTCTTTGATGCCCCTTTGGCTACCATACAGCCCTTTAAACTATGTGACTGACAATATTTATTTATTTATTCATTTTATTTATTATATTTGTTAAGTGGGTAATGTCTGACTGGGCCAGGATCCTGTTTTCAGTAGAGGCTCGGGGAGAAAAGTTCCAAAATAGTAAGAAGACTAAAGTCTTTCAACTTTTCCCGGTTAGGGTTTGCCACAGTTGAACTCCGGTCAGCTAATGACTGGCAGTGGATTTTTATGGTGTTGATTTGCCAGCCCGATGCCCAACCTTCAAAGAAGGCACATCCATTCACACACGCACCTACCTGCATGTCTTTAGATGTTACTCAACTGAAGGGAGGACATGCAGACTCCACACAGAAGGTGCTCCAGCCGAGAATCGAATGGGAGAACCTCTTTCTGTGAGGCGACAACCCTAACCACTGCACAACTGCGGCCAATCAGAATAGTAAAACGACTAACAATAATAATTATTATAATCAGCAAATAGCAGCACAGATTCAAATAACAGTGTATACACACACACACACACACACACACACACATATATAACATATATATATATATATATATATATATATATATATATATATATATAGTGATGCATAAACAGAGACACCAATGCAAGTACAAACAATTTTTGTTTATTTTTTTTATTTTACATTTGTTGTCCGGGTATGTCTGGCTGAGCTGATAGCCCTTTTTAAGTGGAGGCCCAGGGAGGAAAGCTCTACTTTTACATAGTATAATACTAGAAATGGTAATACATCAATAATTGAACAGATAATACAGAAATAATTTGGAGATAAGTGACAAGTAACATTTGTTAGCAACATATAATAATTTTCAAAATAGACATTAATTGAGTACAGACCAGTTTAAGTCAATTCCAGTTACAAAATAAAATATAATGCAAACAGATTAAGATACAGACTAGAAAGTATAGGTTTACTTGGGTTCAATAAATAGTGGACTAAATAATAAGACTTTGGTTTAGAGATGGGGTTGTGGAGGAAATACAGTGCAGTTAGGAAGTATTGATAGATGGATTTACAGTTAAAGGATAGTAGATTGGGGTGATAAGAGAGTGGAAGTGTGTTTTGGTTGAGAAGGAAAAAAATTAGATTTAGTAGGTAGGGGAGAAACTGAGTAGAGGTTTAAGGTAGGCAAGTGTGCTGCAATAGGAGAAATGGGAAGGAGAAAAATAGGTAAGGGAGGCCGAGCACTACAGAATAAGTAAAGGAGGCTGAGTACTACAGAATAGGTTAGGGAGGCCGAGCACTACAGAATAAGTAAAGGAGGCTGAGTACTACAGAATAGGTTAGGGAGGCTGAGTACTACAGAATAGGTAAAGGAGGCTGAGTACTACAGAATAGGTTAGGGAGGCTGAGTACTACAGAATAAGTAAAGGAGGCTGAGTACTACAGAATAGGTTAGGGAGGCTGAGTACTACAGAATAAGTAAAGGAGGCTGAGTACTACAGAATAGGTTAGGGAGGGTGAGTACTACAGAATAAGTAAAGGAGGCTGAGTACAACAGAATAGGTTAGGGAGGCTGAGTACTACAGAATAAGTAAAGGAGGCTGAGTACTACAGAATAGGTTAGGGAGGCTGAGTACTACAGAATAAGTAAAGGAGGCTGAGTACTACAGAATAGGTTAGGGAGGCTGAGTACTACAGAATAGGTAAAGGAGGCTGAGTACTACAGAATAGGTTAGGGAGGCTGAGTACTACAGAATAGGTAAGGGAGGCTGAGTACTACAGAATAGGTAAGGGAGGCTGAGTACTACAGAACAGGTAAGGGAGGCTGAGTACTACAGAATAGGTTAGGGAGGCTGAGTACTACAGAACAGGTAAGGGAGGCTGAGTACTACAGAATAGGTTAGGGAGGCTGA